>NC_051176.1:113986752-114230126 GCF_013339695.2 Rhipicephalus sanguineus | reverse complement strand
AGCAGGCACTGTGCCGTTTTTCGTGATTCTACGGAGAGCGTTGGTACCTGCTAAATGCATGTAAGGCATTATGCGCACTTTGTTGAGCTGTGCCTGATGACGATGAAGAATTAGGGCAGAGACCTTTGTAACGGGTTGGAAGCATTCAACAACCTTCTCGTTGCGCAATTCGCATTGTGTGACGCCTGGTCACAGAATTCGCGTTGTGCGACGCTTGGTGCTTATTTTACTCTTCTACCACGCTATATTTCACGTGTTGATGTGGCTCCTTCCCGACATGAAGCCTGTATAGGACCTTTTCGCAAAGCAGTTTCAAGCACTGGCATGGCTCAGAGGTTGAATACTGGGCTCCCACGCAGAGGGCCCAGGTTCGAACCTCGTTCCATCCTGGAATTTTTTTCTTATTTCGTTTTTTTTCTTATTTCGAGTGATACTGGTTACGGACACCGGCGGCGGCGGCGGCGGCGGACAACTACGGTGCCAAAAACGGCCGGTGAAATGATCTCATAGCAGCTTTCGCTGTAAAAGAGGTGAGCTTTGTTGTCGGCGCAGTTTACCCAGAATGTATTTGGCCCTACGCTACGCTATAACCGTGGTAGATGAGAAGGGGAAATTAATAAGCGCGGCATTACTAAGAAAGGGCTCAACTCATGCCGCCGAAGAAGCAAGCATAGCACTGGCAATTACAATGAGGAGAAGCTCCACGATTTTCTCCTATTCCCGTACAGCTATTAGGAATTATTCAGCCGCCTCCATCTCAATGGAAGCACGCAAGTTACTTGTAAACAGTCTTTATTATGATCCAGAGAAACTAGGGCCTGGGGGATTTGCCCTCAGGCCCTAGTTTCTCTGGATCATAATAAAGTTCTTGCCTTGTCATGCCATGTCGATCCCATTAAAAGAAGGGACACCTCGCTTACTGTTCTGCGCCGCTTCTCAACCCTTCCGTTTTCTATGTGTTCACATGAACCATAATCATTCAGAGTTGTACGAAACACCGCAGGCGGCGCGCATGTAGGTTGCTGGCTTATCGTGAGGAACATAAGAACTGAAGCTCATTTTTCCTTTCTTTTTTCTAACGCTGCGCAATGTGGGCCGAACGTTGTAAGCATAACAAATTTTACAATCCACATTTTCATTTTGTTTCTTAAACTCTTATTCTGCATCGACGCGGCGACGTACTCAACCCTCCCATGCGCGGCCGAACTTTTTTCCATCGCTATCCGGGCCCATCAGATGCAATCGCCTGAGAGCGGCATTCCGCGACGCTGACCGAATCTGGAAGACTCGCCAGGTGCGGCTTTTCCGGAGAAAGCGGATGTGCAGAAGTAATGAAGGCGATTGACGAGTAATCTCTTACTGCGTGCGCACGTGCGCACCTCCATTTGGGCATCGCTGCGTGAACCAACGAAGTGCATGCCGCATAGCTTCAACTTTGAGCCTTAGCGCTGGCGTCTCGCAGCTTAACGAACTTGCCGAAAGCAGTAAATGTAATTGTCTCGCATCACACGCTGAAATGCATGCCTGTATCGCTCCTCTTCCAATTCTTGTCTGAGCGCTCACATTTGCGGAAATGCCATTTGCGCTCTTCTCACTTCCACCCTCCCCCCTTTACTTGTCACTAAACTTCCACGCTCTATACTATGAACCACTGGCGTAGCCGGCGGGGAGAGGCGGGGGGGGGGGGGGTTCAAACCAGCTCCCCGAATTTTTTTTCAATTTTGTATGCGTATATATTATACACGCACACGTACAAACACACGCGGGAACATACATAAGAGGGGGTTGAATCCCCCCCCCCCCCCCCATCCACCCTGAAGAATATTTCAGGCTGTGCCCGTGCTACGAGCTGCCTGCTTTCATCAAAAGACTCGAAGTCGACTGCATAGATACAACAAAAAAGATAGGTGGATGGATGGATGGATGCAAAACTTTATTGAAAATAAGATAGCAAGTTTTAATGATAACCCCCCCAGAGATGGTCGCCTTATTTATCGCCTCGCTCGCTACTCCAGGTGTCGGTTCATGACCTGTGCTATATAACAATGACAACATTACACGCAAATATTACATGCAGTCTCACAGACATATATATATATATAGATATATATATATATATATATATATATATATATATATATATATATATATACACAAAAGAGAGATAATGCTTCGTTCAGGTGTGTAGTCCTCAGAAACACCAAGAGTGATTACGTGTTGCGTATCGCAAAGGCGGTGCTTTGCCACGGGCCCAGGAGGTGCCGCAGCTCCAGACATCATAGCCCTAGACATCAAGCTCAAACTGCGTAGCAAATGTAGTGCTGCCTTCAGAATATGTCGCTCTACGTCGTAACGGGAACAACCACAGAGGATGGGTTTTAAGTTACATGTGGTGCACATTGGAGAGTCCTAGTGTACACATTTGTACTTGAAGTGGTTTGTAGAGGTAACATCGAGTCTGATCCGGTGAATGTATGTACCAATCTTGCCTACTTAATCCTTGTGGCATATAAAAGCTACACGACGGGTCTATTCTCTGCGGCGGTCCGCACTCGTTACTTGCGTCACACCATAATGATTGCTGTAGATTCCAGGTAAACGCGGATACCTGATTCACTGCATCTTTTATTCAAAAAAGGATTATCAATTTTCTCAGATGCGGCGCCATGTGGTGCTCAGGAGCGGAGTCAGCATGAAGATTGTCTTCAATACCGCAGTGAACTGTTAGCCACTGCAGTACAACATCGTGGTGTAGTTCGTGAGGATTATTGCCTAAACGCCTTATGTACAGGATTAGTTGACTTCAGTGCCACTCGTGAGTCGCAGAATATCACCCACGAATCGGGTCACTGATAGGGCCCTCATGTGGAAGACCAGTCAGTCACATTTAGACTGATGGGTCTGTCACAGTCAATAGCACCAAGGAAAGTGTTAGGGGAGTTGAGCTCGTTCTTTAATTCAAATATCTAAACAATGAGAAAAGAAGGAATGGAAGTGGAAGGATCGCCATCCCTCCCTTCTCCTGGAATCTCTAGGCGTAGCGCGTGAGATGAGGATCTTCCACTTGACCTGAGGCGGTGGCTTCCGTCGTTGCCGCATTGTTGGTTATACTTGTGCATGTGCATTAGACTTAAAGAACACAGTTTATGTTCGCTGTGCGTTCATAAATTCGTTGTCCTTTGGCTTTGATATGAAATCGTTTACTACATTACGTTTGGAGAGCGCGTTTTAAGTACCAGGGCAGCAGCCGTTACGAGTTGTGCAATGTCGTGCGCAACGATATCACTGCAGCGACGAGTGCGAACACTGCAGAGTTTTTCGTTGTGAAATCGTTAAGAGAAGAAACGCACTTACGAATGCCAATTATTAGCGAGTCTGAAACGTCCCCGTTGGTTCCGTCTTTCACAAAACGATGCAAACGAACGTGTATATTCTATATGAGGACGGCACTACTATATAGGTTTCCCTGTAACACATTATCGAAGAGACGCTATAGTGTCTGTGTAAAGGAATGGCTACTGCGAGTCATTAAACTTCCCGTGAACACGGCAGGATCTTATTTTGGTGTTTAGAGGAGGCATTTCCTTCTAATATTGCACTATAATCACGCGTTGTTCTTGCGGTTCGATACGAAGTATCTCCACGTAAAGATCGTCAACCGAGGTGTTGTTGGATGCCTTTACTGTATATTTACGTTAGTCATTGTGTTGCGCTTTGCATTAAAATAAACACTGCCCTTCCTGTCACCGTGAAGCATAACAATGCATACCCACCGACACTCGTGAAATGCGCTGAACGGGCCACACTACTGTGCCTTAAAAAGCGCTTGGTAAGTTTTCTCAGGAGGTAATATTTAAGCTGTAAGCCGGCCCTTGTTTCAGTTCTTTATGAAATATTCCTGCAGCGCCCAATTTCAGTAATTATATGAGCAGCCACTGTATACAAAATGAAAGATTGGGATCTCAAAGTCCCGCTTACATATTTACATAGAGACTTTGACGCAACATACTGCAACGATCTTTATATTTTTTAAACAATTCGCTGATTTATAATGACAGCTTTTTATTACGTACTCTTGTAGAAGAGTGAATTGAAACCGAGGAACCACACTCTCTCAATTTTCTCTTCTTTTGAAAAGCACAGGTGCTGCGTTTATGTTTATACCGTTAACTGCAATCGCCGCGAAAATTGAGTGGTTCGCGACATACCAATGTTTGATCTGAACTGAGTGTAGCACCGTTCAGGAATTTTTTTTGATATTGCGTGGTCGCTCTACGGAGACCCCTGACAAAACAGGAAAAAAAAGAGAGAAAGACGGGAAAACAAACTGAGAAAAAAACAAGAACAAGGAGAATGATAGGGGCCCCTTCGAGAGTGGTGGTTTTCCGGTGACGACCAGTTGTTGCACCAACGCCTTCCCGCCCCGGTGAACTCCTCGCGAATGGTGTCGCCGCGACTGCACAGCTTTAAAAGAAGAAAAAAAAAGTGTGATAGCCCGCGATAAGAGTGCGAAGGAAAGCCAGATGGGTCGTTCCTTCCTGTCGGGACGACGTGATTCGAGTTCTTTTTCGCGCCCGCTCTTCCTTCCACCCAACCGACACAACCTTTGAGGTTTCGCCTTCCACGTCTTGTCGCACTCTTCCTCGGCGGCGCGCATCCTCTGTATGTGTATTTCGTGATCAGCCC
Organism: Rhipicephalus sanguineus; assembly: GCF_013339695.2. Lineage (NCBI taxonomy): Eukaryota > Metazoa > Arthropoda > Arachnida > Ixodida > Ixodidae > Rhipicephalus > Rhipicephalus sanguineus. The sequence goes on along the minus strand of NC_051176.1, from coordinate 114,225,440 downwards.
CCACTAGCCGCTTCGACGCTGGCCCGCCTCGGTTGTGGGCTACATTCTATAGCGGCGAGCATCAGTGGCGAAGAGGGCACGCGCCGCACCCTCAGTGGGCCCCCGGCCAGAAAGCGTGCGGCCGCCAGCGCCGCGCCTTGTACGGCGAGACATTGCACCATCTGAAGACTCGCACTCGTTCGGACTCCGTCCCCCCCCCCCCCTCCCGCGCTCCTATTTTGCGAGAGGGTGATGCGTTCCGATTCATAGATCGGTCTGTAAGGCCGCGCGCTCAGGCAGTGAGGCAGACACTTTTGCGTATATAGCCGACGATACGCCGGTATACTGTATGTTTTAAACAAAACCAGCTCACGCTGAGTTATACCGAGATTTCAGCATGAATTGCTGTGCTACTGTTTCAACGTCTACTGTCCACATATAGTTTGCTCCTTAAAAGCGGTGGATTTTGCGGGTTCGCCTAGCGTGATATTTTGGCGTTTTAGCTCAGTGCAGATTGAGCAAAGGAAAATCGAATGCAGGAGACAGGTAACAGAGGACAACGGGATGATCGCCGCTGCTGCTGGTCTCCTTCTTTCTTTTTTTTTTTTTTGTACTCAGTCTGAGTGGCGCTCAAACGCCTAAGAATCCTTATACGGCGAATACAAGCGCAATCAGGCCGCAGTGAGGTGATAGCGGGAAGGCCGAAAAGATGTCGTGATGTCAAACAAATAAAAAAAATACAACCAATGCCCTTATATATACTATGTACACTGACTTTCGGCCTCACCATATGACATCATTGTTCAAAGCGCAGTGGACACCTTGTACTATCGGAGACATTGCGTCGTACTGCCGCTATCATAAAGCGCCAGATCTCTTTCCAATGCTAGGACTGAAATACAATTAGGTGAAAGCGGTCCCGGTAATATAATTGCCGCACCATCGATTCATTGCTCAATAGGTTTCGCTGAGCATCTTCATGGTATTGCAAAAGAACAACAATTTGGAAAACGATAGCGCATTACGTGTGTTGTACGAGCCTTGCGGAGTGTATTTCAGCGCTAGTGTATTCCCTTTTCATTAGTATTGACTCGTCATCCATAGTAAAGCGCGGCGTTGCAAGCTCCAAAAACCTTTTGCGCAAAACAAAAGAAAAAGAACACAAAAAAACGACGACCTGTTCATTTCAAGAGCCTCATTAGACACGCTCTGTATTACCTATATTGAAGACTGTTTACATAGATAACACTTTTGTGATAAGTATTACTATTGCACTTTGACCCACTGATCATGGCATCGTTGCGCTGCCGTACTCGAGATTGTGAGTCCTATCTCGGCCGCGGCGGCCGCATTAAGATGGGCCGTCGTGCAAAAAGCCCGTGTATGCTGGGAGGTATACAAATTAAAGAAGGAAAAAAAAAAGCCCAGGTGGTCAAAAGTAATCTGGGATCCTCACTGCAGCAGCGAAATAGGCCTGTTTGTACATCACAGTTGAGAATTACGAATAGTGCAAGAAAGTGAAAAAGAACAAGGAAAGACAGCGCAAGGCATGTTGTTGGGCTAGTCGGTTCATTGTTTCAAAAAAGTTTTAAACTGTGCGATGAAGACGGGACGACAACAGGAAGACGTATACAAACACACAAGCGCAGAGTTTAAAACCTTTTTGAAAGACAGAGCGCTCTTGCGATATTCCTCATCCTGTTGCAGTCCGTAATCAAATTGTGGTTTTGACATGTAAAACGGCATAATTTATTTATTTGTAACGGCACTCTGACAGAAAGTACGCGACGTTGACAAGATAGCGGGCAACGAATTCTTGTTCGCTCGTGACATTATTTTGACCTACACTGATCCATCAGCACGTGCATGGACTTTTTTTTTTTAGAAAAATTGTCTGCAGAAGCACGCGATGAGAGCTGCTAACTATCAGCAGAGTCATTCAATGCTTCTTATGGTCACGAAACTGCCGCGTCAGTTTCATATGGAGCCAGCGGCCGCCGCCAGAAGCGCAGCTGTGCTTGAGAGGCGATGCGAACGCTGCTATCGCTGGGCTTGTGTGTGGGAAGCCTCGGTGTTTAAGCTTTCTAAACTTCCGCAACGGTCGCTTTGCTTTCACGCTTTTACTTCTAGCACTCAGCATGCATAAATACGTTTCTGAACGCGTTTTCTGTTTTAAAATGAGCACCCGGGAGGAAAAAAAACAGCTCAATTAAAACATGCAGCTCGCGGTGGTATCAGCAGAAAAAATACAAAAATTCGGGGATTAACGACAGAATACCAAGATATACAATTACGAACGCCGTAGCAGGGGACTTCTGTATGACTTTTGCCACTTGCAGGCACAGCTGTTTCACCATGCTCGTAAGTCGCTCGCTGTACGCCGCCGGCCGCAATCTGATTCGTCTCGCCTTCACGCTAGATGTTTGACCACAGTTGTGGCATGCAGAGAAAGACACAGTTTGACCTGTACTTTATTCCAGAAGACATTATTCTCTGTGAAGCATATTCTACGCAACGTTTCTCTCACCTGCACCGGCAACGCACTCACACCGGCCGCCGGCCGGCTTGGTGCCGACGAAGTAGCGAAGCCTACTTCGTATCGCTTCGTAGTTGTAGCAGGTAACTCTGCGGGAATACAACCGCTGACGAACAGCTTACTTTTGTTAACGCTGGTAGTGTTATTCGTAGTTCTTCCTCATTCGGCACATTGAAGCGAGTTATCCGTGGCGTCCGGGCTCGAAGGTTTGCACTTGTTTGGGTCCGGAAGCTCGATAGGGAAGAAACGTGGGTGAGCGCGCTCGCTCGCTCGCTGCGTGCGCCGGCGAGAGTTGCACTTGACTCTCATAACAGCTTCTATTCGTTGTAATAGTGCTTCGCTTTCACTCTGGCGTACAACCGATATGACTTGTTTTCGTCTAGCCGACAGGGCCGAGCAGTGCAGCACTTAGCATGTGATCGGCGCGCAGTTACACTCCCCGTTGGTCCCTTTCTTGCCAGGCGTTTCCGCACGACACGCACTACGGTGCGGTCTAAACAGGGCGTCGGCGACGGTCGGACCTCTTCACAGGCTGACTCGCGTGGTCGTTTGCATGGTGGTCGCACTGTAGATGAGCGAGATCGAGGTTTGCGCTTTGTGAGGAAGTCCTTCAAAAATCCTTCGAATGGTGTCAGCCTTCAGCGTTAGTTTGTCGCGTTTCTGCGACACGGAGTCGCCGTTGATGTTAAAATCATACGCAGTGATAATGCCCGAGGCGTCGAAATGGTTCGAACACATACGTGTATACTTCGACTCAAAGTTAATTATCACCGCTTTCTTGCAGCGGTATGGCCCGCTTCTATATTTCTCGCGCTGCTGCTTGTCTAACGGTAAACAAAACAACGACACCTTTTTGCTTCCCTTGTAGCCGGAACGGCACCTCGGCACGCAACATCTGTTAGGCATCCTAGTCCTGCGACAGCGTTTCCTCAAACTTGAACATATGATATCCAGCAGCTTGTCTCACACTGCGCGAGTATTTCAATACGCGGACGGCGCAGACGATCGCCTCTGTGGCGCAGCGGCGGCGCGTTGCGGCATTTTCGAGCAGCGTATGAAGCTCGCCCATAGCGTGACGGTGCAGTTTCGTGACCATAAAGAGAATTGAATGACTATGCTATCAGTAAACGTAACGAATAAATAAATTACCAATATTTTCTATTTCGCCTCTAAGGAGGGAATAGAAAAGAGAGTATTGAATCATGTTTTATTGGACAAATGAATAGTCCACTCGCATCATGCCGTAGAAACACACACACACACACACACACACACACACACACACACACACACACACACACACACACACACACACACACACACACACACACACGCACACACACACACACACACACACACACACACACACACACACACACACACACACACACACACACACACACACACTGAACTTAGCCAGCGAAAATACACCGCCGATGCATTTTGACATGATCCTTTTAAAATGAGAACATATTCGGCCTATTGCTTGAAGTAACAGAGCACACTCATTAGGTTTTTCCCTTGATGTTTTTTTTAAGAAATGTTTTTTTTAGCTTACCTTGGCATATTTACCCTATTCATTTATATTAAGTGGCTTCAGCCCGTTATACCTCCTGGTGGTGCGGGCTACCCCCATTTTCCTTTAAGTTATTTTTGTACATAGGTGGACAAAAAAAGCACACACACGCACGCACGCACGAACGCACGCACGCCCGCGCGCGGAATGGTTCATGATGCTTCAGAATCAGGATGTATTTATTTTCCTACACGTTAGTTGGAGGTCATCCACGCGAAAAGCTGCGACATGCTGCTTGAATGTGCCTGAAAGGCCCTCATATGTTTCGAGAAATCTGCGCCTCACTTGAAATAACTTTAATAACTTATGACTATCATAACGCTTTTCTTTTCTGTTAATAGTGTATCATGAGTGATTCACGTATACCTAAAGCGTTGCAGGCCCACACATTCTGTAGAACCTTTCTGCCCTGTCACCTTTACAAGCTGCCTGTGTAAACTGGCAGGAAAAATAAGAATGTTGACATTACACTTTTCCTAATCCACAATTAAATCAGAGAACAGAATTAGCCCGCGCAACCTAGAGGCACTAAACACGGTTAATACAAAAATCACTGTAATATATGCCAACCCTTAAGATGCAACCATGCATTCAACACGCAAGTACAACTAGAAGTCGTAAGTGGTTATTTATTTGGAATGTATTTGTACGTACGGCTTTGTGAGTGCGTGCACGTGTCTTATTATTCGCTGGTGCGCGTGCGCGTGACACGCACTGCGCTAGAAGCAACATCTTTTCTTCCTCTTCTTCTTCTCTCCTTCCTTAATGGAGCGTACGACAGCGATTAGAAATTCCCTTTCACGATTCTCTTCCGGTGCCGCGGCGCTGCAGAAGCCGGTCGGGACGCGCGGGTGGTCGCCGCTGCCGCCGCTGAAATCCGCCCATGCATGTAATGCGGTGCTTTGCAAGTCCAAGGTTGCCAGCCAGGTGTGACCCATGCATCACGCCGTCGTTAACGCGCGATGCGAATCGCGCCCGCCTCAGAATTGACGGCCCTGTCTGACTGAGTCAAGCACGATGCGTTTCAACATGAGCGCGTGACACCTCGCGCTCAACGGGCCGAGTCTATTCTTAGAGAACTTGCCTTCCTTAGCCTTTCTTTATTTATTTCTTAAGGCTTTCCTGAGATGCGGCTAATGCTCGGCCATCGAGACCGGCGTTACTCATCGACATAAACAAACAAACAATTTTTTTTAAATGTTAGTTTCCTTGATCGATCAGTAGTTTAGCGCACAAACTTTATTTAAAGTTTCTGTTAGCTTGTTAGCATTTCGACTCCTTATGGAGATCGGATTTGGTTGGTAACAACTTTACTGATAGTCCTGCAGAGCTTTCGCCGACCGGGCCTTAGGTCTCCCATGTGGGGACGTGGAGGCCTTGCCTCACCACCGCCTCGCGGGCCTGCTAGACAGCCCAAAGTTGGCCGCCGAGGCTGGGGCTGCGCAAGGCAGCGGCCCACCGCGGCGGAAGGGTTCCGGAGTTCGCACCTTCCGGGTTTTCGTAACAGTCCCAGAGTATGTGAGTTAATGCGGCGACCTCAGTGTGGCAGACCTTGCATATATTTGTCGGGTATGTACTCGGGTAGAGTCTGTTACACCGCGCGGGATTGGTGCGCGTCTGCAGTTGTCTGAGGGCCGCCGCCTGCGTCCTGTTCAGCTTCTCGAAGAATAGTTTCTGTAGGAGGCTCATCTGGCATCCATACTTTTTGCTGCTGTTTTTTTTTCTTCTTCTTCTTGCTAAAACTTAAAAAATACATCACCATCTAGAACATGCCGACCGAATTTGCTGCCATCTATAGTTCCCTGTTCGGACGTTTCCGCCGCTGTAGAACATCGAGATAAAGAAAACAAAGCAAAATCAATAATTATATCACTCAGTTTACATTGTTGTGAAGGAAAATTTTGACAACCACCAGTTTGCAGCCAAATGCTACAAACGTGTGGTGTATTCAAAAACCAGTTGCTTTCAATTTTCCCTTTCGTAACCTTTCGGCCACCTTGCGGAGTTCCGCAGAACTGATTTGCAGTATTCTGTGCATATATAGTCCTTACTGTAGCATTGGCGGTGCAGCCAGTGCCTTCAGATTCAATGTTTTTTACATACAGCATCGAACAGCATACCGATATCACTCAACTGCGACGATGACCTGCGAGTAGCGTAATAAAATCGAGTGCCGACTATAAATATCACAAAAACATGGATGGAACGCACCAACATTGCGAACGCTGTTAAATTTTTATCGTTGTCAAGCGCGGCTAGCTCGCTCGTCTTAACTGTAAGTTGTGTTAACCTCGTTAACGTAACGAGTTCACGGAAACAGTCTTCATAAAGGAAAGGCATAGGGCAAAGCACGTAATTTTGCGAAGCCATTCTACACACGTGTAGTAAATGCTCAGGAGCAACCATAATTTGTTGAAGATGTAAACAAATTCTATTCCATGAACAAAAATCAGCGCACTTATCATTTATGCAGCAACGAGCACTCTATGTCTGCGAATAGCTTCAGGCTGAACGTAAGACTAGATGTTTGGATATTCATTAATATTAAATCTCATTACAAGGGTCCTCATTACAGTTTTAATGGTTTGCTATGCCGTTTTACTGGAGGAAGACGGCAATGAATTTCGCTAGTACCCATGTGTCATCACCCAGCAGGAGCCTGTGGGTGATATGAGCTCTTTCTGTGGCTTTTTGGTGGAGGATTAATTGCGGATATATGTTCGGAGCTTCAAAACATGGTACTGGTCTTTAATGAGCAGCGTTGAAAATATGCGGGCATCTGCTTGTCTGCACAACCGCATACATACCGTTTGTGACAAAAATGAACTAAACGCGATGTTGCTAGAGGCCTGACGCGGTAGCAATTGTGAAAGTGTTGAAATAATAAGCGCGAGAAAAAAACGTGGCTCGCCGCTTTGACGCAGCAAGCACTGCATGGCCACTTATATCCATCGTCCTCCCTCAGTTGTTGAGGGTGGTTCAGTAGCTCGACAATAAAGACTTGGAGAAACGAAACAGTGAAAGACTAAAACAGCGAAAGACTAAACACCGAAAAAAAAAAAAAACCTCTCTCCCGAGTACTTGAATCCACTCACGCGTTTGCAACATGTTTTCCAGAAGCCGTTATTTGTCACTTCGCCGTGGTTACATGTTCGTACAAACCTCGAAATGTGTCGGGGGTTGGTTGCGTAACATGGGTGGAAACAGTCGCCATTTTCTCGGTCATAGTAACCGCGGGTAATATACGCGCTGTAACCCTTTCTGCGACGCATTTTTCTTGCATTGAGACCGGTTGGCCGCCAGCTGCAATGCCGAGACTTAAGGCGGCCGGCTGGCGCCACGCAGAAAGGCGCTGATTCGAACCGATAGCACAGCGCGTTTCTCGCGACGCGCGCGGTGTCGGCGGCCGCACTGGCCCTTCCAGGCTTCGGCACGGACGTGTTAATTGGAAGATGAATGACGCCATCAACCGCTGCATGTATACTCACTTACGTGCAACTCCATGCCTTTAGCGGCAGCAGCGTGTTTGGTAGAATAAAGAAAGTCCCGGCGTCCGACCCTCCTCCCCAACCCAGTACGTGGCCGCGGTGATCAGAGTATATACGTGTGTGTGGCGCCCTAGTTACGAGAACGCCGTGTGCCACAGCTTGGCGCCGCAGTATATGCGCGCCTCGTGCGTTACAGGCGGCTGGCCTTGAGTGGCGATAGTTCTGCTTTCTTTGTTTCCCGAGGGTTTATTGTCCTTACTGCTGGGCCGCCTACTTCTTTGTTTTGTCGCTCCCATTGTGAAAAATGCTGGTCAGCTTTTCAAATGCGCACCGATATCGTTCGCATTCACCCTCACCTTTCCAACCAACCTTAGAAGAAATCCATTTGACGCTTTGACCGCAATGATAATTATATAAATAATAAAGAACGGAACCCGACACAGGCATTATACGGGCACGGTGTTCGTATGGTCACTGCGTCCATCATGCTAGAGCCGCGCGAAAGCAAGGAGTAGTTTTTTATTAACTGACATGGGCTAGAGCTCATCTTAATGTGCCACGAGTATCTATTGTACACGGGCGAACGAAAGGAAGAAGATCAAAAGGAGAAGAACAAACGGAAGAAGATGTGGTTTGAAGATAGCCAACAGATTTGCATTACTCTCAGTAGCGTTCCCTTATCACCATCTTCATGCGCTTAAAGAAGATTCTCCTAACAAGGTCCAGCGTCCCCAAAACAAACATTCGTGGCAACCAAGTTCCTTGTGCGGACGACAAAGTTCGAAACAGCAGAGCAAGCATTCGGTAGTAGCGATAAAAACATTATGAACCACAATCAGGAAGAAAAATGAGGGGGTGAAATTGCTCGGAGGAACTAAAAATAAATCAATAGATAAAAAATCGATAACGAAAAAAAAAAGCCGATAACGGAAGTTTTGTACATGTTTGTTCACTCATGAAGGAAATTTCTTCTTCCGTAGCTCTATCTATCTCTCCTCGGTCAGCAGAATATCCTTATCTCTCTCCTGATAACCGACGTTTTTTTATCTGCTTACTTTCTGTATAGGTACCCACCTGTTGATATACGTCCTATGACAGAATTTAGTCCCTAAGAACACCTCTCATTTTACTCCGGGAAGCAGGTGTGGGTAACCGAGTGCCTTTATAGTAATGACATAAGCCGACTGCTACCAGAAACCATAAGGATGAAGGAACGAACCAGAACGTCTTAGCAAGTAACAATGTGTAACAAATTTTCACGGCTCGTTTACATCATCCTCTATACTGGCAACTCCTGCCGGTGGTTCAGGAAGTAGCTAGTCTTTGCGGAGTGAAGCTTTCGTCTTCTATATCCTCCACAAATCGTTTTTTTTTTTCTTTGCTCCTATAGCTTCTCGCTGTGCGAAAGAATGGATATATAGAAGGAAAAAAAAACAAGAGATGGAGTGCGCGCGGGCTGTTCGACTAATGAAGTGATTTGCACGACTTCAGCGACCCAGATGGCCAAGCTAATTGGTGTCGGCGTGCTCTCCCAGGCTCTGCCGGTGGTCCACCAGGGGCTTGTGCATACGGAGCACGCACTCACGCGCGCCTGTGACCGTGATGTGGACGTTGCGCAACGCTTTGCTCGCGATCGCTGTGTGCACCACGGTTTCGTGCGGATGAAAAATTCTATAGCAGCGTCACCTCCAAGCGGTATTTTTCACGTACTCAAGGCTAAGTCTCAGTCGCCCGTTCGAAAGTTCTGGCGTGTGTTATTCGCTGTTTTCTCGTACTTATACGTATATGCTTGAATGGACAGTTTGTGTGAGCACACACAACACGAACACAGCGCTAGCAGTTCACAGACGCTTGCAAAGTCCGGTTCTTCCTACTGGATCGTTTCTACTATTCCAACTTGCCCCCACCCCACGTGTAGGGTAGCCAACCGAGCCAAAGCTTGGTTAACCTCCCTGCCTTTCCTCTTCGTTTCTCTCTCTTGAATGGACAACCTTTCTTCTCGCCTGTCGGTTGTCTTGTTATATTATGAGGTGGTGACGCACGAAAAGGACGCTAAAGCTTGAAAGAAGTACACACGAACACAGCGCGAGCTTCTTTCTTGCGTTAGTGTCCTATTCGAGCATCGCCTCTTCCTGATGAATTACCGCTCGCCCAACAATCCGTCCTTCTGAAGTCTTATGATGCTTGTGTTAACTGCCTTACTGGGGAAAAGAGGGTGTCTCGCGTGCCCCGACTGACTCAATGCGCGGTCGGCTTCGCAGCGACTTGTAATAAGCTAAACATCTGGGGAACGAGAAATGAAATGGAGAGAAAGGTACTGTAAAGATATATTCCGACGACGTGCACGAGGCGGACGTTAAATAACGCTAACCAGCGTTCTCTATACGCAAATGGAAAAACGCAACATAGACCGACGAATTGGAGCGCATTTGAATAGTGATGCCCAGGTATGTGCGATCTTTCTTGCTTGCTAACGTGGAATAAAATGCGTGTCTGAGACGCGCGCACGCGCTTTTTCCAGTCTTGCCTTCGTCTTTAGTGCCTTTTCCTGCTCTTTATACGAGCACCGAAGATGAATGTAAACCGCCTATATAGCTCGCCTACCATTCCTGCAGGGAGTAAGAAACATTAACTAAACAACCGAGTTGACCTTGCAAAACTAAAGGAATAGCTAAAGCGAATAGGCTCATGGCAATCATACAATGCAAGATTATGGAAACCGGGCTTCAGTAGCTGTGCGGTGACGTCGGTAGTGGGCTATATGATACAGTTCGGGAAACAACAGTGTATACTCGCTGCGTGCGGTGCGCGTTTTCAGTAGCACATCGTCATTTCCGCGAAACGGTAACGCGTACGACCGTGCATGTGCACCTTCCAGCCTTTACAGTGATGCTAAAGTATACATGCGATCACTCATAGACAAAACCCATAGACCCATAGACAAGAAGAAGCACTCGCTCAATATCTGAATATTTGTGCACTTTTAAGTGGCCAGAGTAAGAGGCATGCGATTTCATACATTCTTCTTATATTTCGATCATGTAAGTAAAAAGTTTTATTATAGCATCAAACAATAAGTGAAATGGTTGGCCCTTAATTGCGTTTCGTAGGTACTGGACTGTATTCCTTCTCTGTTTCCTTGCTAAGTGTACCCTTTTTGCCAGCCTTTAATCACCTTCGAAGTTTCATGGTGTCACGCACACGACAGCGCAATCTTTTCCGCCGGAAGACGGAATGTGCGCAGTGACCGTTTCAGGAACTACATATAGGTGCGCTGACTCCCGTCGCGTAAGCTTCGGCAAAGGCACCCACGCTTTTCCACGAGCTCCCGTCTTCTAATCAGGACAATTTCGGTGAAGCTAATTAAGACGGCTTCATCTGTCGAAAAAAGTCCAACAGTGAGCTGAGAAAGTTGAGAATGCGATTTTCCTTTTTTTTTTCCCCAGTCTGCCTGTTTTAATTTAGAGAGCGCGTCTAAAAATGGAAGCTCTATTACTTCCATAGGCCCCGCAGCCAGAAGCCTTCCACTTTGGTAAAGACTATAAGAAACTTAGTAGTCTGCAAAGAGTAAGCGGGTGCGGGTTTGTGTCTGTGACGGGATGGAGAGCTGTAACTGCTGCCTAAACTTAGCTGAGGCCCACACTAATACGCTTCACTTGTCGATAAAATTAATTGCAATCAGTAGCAACAGTGATAACCAAAGAGTCCGAAAAAATTGTAAGCCGATGTGAAGTCCCCACAAAAACAACATAGAAAGTTTTGAATTCGATGACATACAGCGTGGTATCTGAAAGCTTGACACTGTACTTGGAGCGCGCCGCAGCGGCCGACACTGCAGCCTAGTAAACGGCACTGTTCGCTCAGATAACTTACCTTGTCGCCACCTTCCATGTTGATCTTTACGGGGGCCTCGATGCGTTTTCTAACACCGCACACGGTGCGCACTACATCCGTGCACCAGGACAATATACGAGACGCGCACTTCGCCCCAGACAGCGCGATGAAGAAGCGGAGCGCGTCATCAGGTTGAGCGTCATCCTATCAGCGCCTTCATTTGCATGGCGGCCTTGGCGGCGCAGCAGCGTCATTCACAAACGAGCAGCGGGAGGTCGCGGCCTTTTCGGCGTGCGTTCGACAGCTCGCGCGGCTCAATCCGAGCGCGCGACATAGCGGCAGCTCCTTACCGCGTGGCACGGCCTCGCTCCGTCCCGCGCACCCGCGACGCCATAATGTGTTAATTTAAAATCGCAATACTGGGAGCCCGCGCTCGAAAAGTAAGCGTTTTCAGCCGCGTACCGCGCTAGCGGCGCGCGCACGTGCGTCGCGTAGGCGTGGCAAGTACGATTTCGTTCGACTCTCTCTCTCTCTCTCTTATTTTTTTTCCTCTCGGTTTTGGTCTCATTCAACCCGCTGCGCCGGCCACCTGTGAATTTTCCTCTCGTTCCACAGGCGGCCCGCATAGCAAGGCCACGAGCACTCGCCCATATGTATATAGCGACGCACGGTTCATGGCAGATGGAGCGAAACTGTGCGATTTTCTTCTACTGGATGCTGATATACTAAGTCGGCGGTATGCTCAATGATAATGTTGTAATTTTACTATCACCATGATCTCCTTGGCTAAACAGGGTTGGCAGGAAAGCAATTACGTGTTTGTTTGTTTGTTTGTTTGTTTGTTTGTTTGTTTGTTTGTTTGTTTGTTTGTTTGTTTGTTTGTTTGTTTGTTTGTTTGTTCGTTCGTTCGTTCGCTCGCTCGCTCGCTCGCTCGTTCGTTCGTTCGTTCGTTCGTTCGTTCGTTCGTTGTTTGTTTGTTTGTTTGTTTGTTTGTGTGTTTGTTTGTTTGTTTGTTTGTTCTTTCGTTCGTTCGTTTGTTTGTTGCTGCTTTTGTTTGTTTGTTGCTGTAGTTCACTTTCCTGAAAGATTTATCTGCGGTAAATTAACTGTATCCCAAGGAGTCCATGCAGAGGCTGACTGCGGACTTAATATAAGAGGTTTCAGTTTAGGCCACTTATAGTTATATACATGTACTCAGTTGCGAAAAAGGCAAAGGGATACACAGCGTGCTTGTACCTCGCGCAACGAGGAACCACCTGCATACTGTCGGGGTAACGAACGCACGACCACTCTAACATTCCAGCTTTCGGCCCATCTGGGCGACCCTCCTCTCTCTGTCGCACTACACCTCAAATTTATAAGCCAGGTCAACGTCCGCGGCACGAACATTACGGAGGGGTGGAGCATGCACTTCTGGACGTCGTTCAGTGTATATATGTCCTTGGGGAAACGTGGCGACTGCTGAATTACGGTGCCGAGCGTACACATTCTTTCCAAAACAGGGTCAGTTTATAACAGGGTGATACTACGCACTCGAAACGGGATGTGGTCTGCATCTCACGCACCATGTACGTACATGCACACGAAGTTCATTACGAATGGCAACAGTGACGTGTCTTGTACGCCGATGTCAATGTTAATACATGTAGGGTGTATGCGCGGGCACCGAGAGCGGCTTCCTTTCCTGATGAGAATCAAGCGAGGGGAGGAGAGTGCACATTATCTCTGCAAACGCATTTACAGTTTACTGAATGTACTCAGAAACTTAATACCCTCGTGTATCTTTCTGTACGGGCGCCTATATGGTTAATGCCTCCTTCCCATATAATATGGGGGAAACAACACGGAATTGGGCATTACCCGTACGCCTTACCTTCGAATCAACTATACTTGAAGTTACTGCGAAGTGTTTCCCGCGGGCAGTGTACCGGAAATTCTTGTTAAAGTTCCCGGATTCCACTCCCCAGTACTTTACTGTGGCTCAGTACTCAGACAAGACTTCTTTTAGTGCATTTCGGAACCGTGCTCCTCGACATCGAAATGGTTTAGAACGACACAGATTCGCGCAGGAGAGTCTTCGTGGCCTAAGCGTGCAATCGTAGGGAAAAAGCTCACACTGCCTCTGTGTCATTTTCTCTCAAGCAGGAGAGCGCATGATGTAACTGCTCAGCTTATGTAAGGGGCTACACGTAGTTTCTTTCTTTAAAGCAAACTCTAATCGTAGATACGAGCGCTCCCACATGCTACGTGCAAGTCGCGCTCTACGTGCTCTGGTTGCCATGCTGTCCTTTTAGTTCCTGTTCGCTTTGCGTTTCTGACATAGCCTCCACCACTTATTTCATGACCGGGCAACGCACAGCTTGTACATTTCTTTGCCTACCCAGACGTCAAAAGAAAAAAAAAACAACACGGAGTTTTCTGCTTTAGTATTAAAGCACAGTAGTTTAACTTTAGGGATAGAGTATCGTAACTATGTGCTGGTTTACATCAAGTTATCACTCTTGTTTGTAAGGTACCCAGGCGTGTTCATCCTCTATACGCTCAGTGAGTCCTTAGCAGGGGCCGGTTTTCGCTCAGATTTTCTTTGAAGTCTTAGCGCTCTGCCACCCCCATTCTCCAATGGTGTACGATGTCCAATAATTTGTTACCGTAATAAACACCACTGGAAGCAAGAGAAGTAAACAAAGAAAAATAAACAAATAAAACATAAAGATAAAAAAATGAAAACAGCAAAAAAAGAAATCTAGAATGCGACGTTGCAGTCAACACTCCAAAAACGTCATCTTCATTCAATCTCAGTGCAAAATGATTCAGTTGTCTGTCAAATTCTTTATATGTTAATTCGTTCAATCGTCTCTCGGAGTGTCAGCTTCGCGCAAACCAACGACCAATATTGAAATGCATGAAAGCTGAACGCAGTATAGCTACAACATACTGCGCCGCATTCGCAGTCTCCCACATGACGACACAAACGGTGACTGAGTTTTCCACCTTTCGTGGCAAAAGAAAGCCTAATACGCAGGAAGCGCCGTGAAAATGGGCCATCTTTAAGCCGTCCTCAAGCCATCCTGTAAACAAGCCATTTAGTTACGTGCCAACAAGCCTATATGTCGCGGTACTTTCAACCAGTTGGGGCCCGAAGTTTGGAACAGCTCGCCGTCGTGCTCTCGACAGGAGACATAATGCCGCGTTTCACTGGCTTTTTGTTAATTAGTGCACAGTTGGTAATGACTTCGCTGACGGGGCCTCGCGGTACACGCGCAACAGTATACGTATACTCCGACTGTTTCAACACCTACAACTTCAGCGAACGCTGAAGAGCAACTTATTTCACTGACTCGCAACGCCAAAGTACGCAGGTTATTATTATTATTATTATTATTATTATTATTATTATTATTATTATTATTATTATTATTATTATTATTATTATTATTATTATTACAATACAGGGGCCCAACTCATAAGACTTCTCTTTCGCAAGTTCGTTTTCCACGGTCAGCCGCCTTCACGGATGATATGTTCCGCATCGTGATTGGCTGAAATATTCTCTTGCGAAAAATTTTAGCATAAGACGCTTTTGTGAATACGGCCTCAGATTTTTTTGCAGAAATGCTACGATAGTAACGCAGCTCGAGACGGAAATACCTCGAGCATGTTCCGGTAAACAGTGGTCGCTAAGAAGGCTCCGTCCCGTAAAAGATGGCCCAGCAACTTCGCATTTCAAGCAAACAAATTGTTTTCCCTTTTCCTATGGCACGTCTTCAACTTTCATTCAATAAGTGACAGACACCTCGCTGACAAAGCGCTAAACCAGTCAGTGCACGTATACAAGACCTTTTACTGTCCGTCAAGGCCGTAGTACATGACACGCATGCCGACAATAGTCTGCACATCATGTTTTGCATTTCAGTGCATTCATACAATTTTGACCAACAATATTATCTTTTTGGAAATTCGCACTGCCTTGAATGGTCGCCCGCGCGCACACTTTTGCGAGATCAGATGGGGAGGAAAAGAGGAGGAGTTCGCATAGATGTAGCGCGCTTGTACATATAGAGTACGAGCTAGCAATACCAAAACTTCAACAAAGAATATGACTGCAATAAAGGTGCTTAGGCCTACGTACGTCATTCGGCTATCTGTCTTTTTCCTCCAGGAAGACAATTTTTGCGCATGCTCATCCGGAAAATGAAAAATACAATATATATATATATATATTCGGCTAGAAAAGTTACCTGAGACACCCTGTGGATCTCTCAGTTTACCTCCTGCATTACTTTGCCAAATCGTAACCTTCCTTTATATCTCACTCAGTTTAATTCTCGAGATGAAAATTTCTTTCGCTTACGCTTGTTTATTTTTCTGCGCTGAGCCAAAACTATACGACAAACTCAAGAAGGGAGATTCTCGCAGCCTTCCTTTATTTCTTACGGTTCTCTCGCTTCGAACGGCCTGGCGCGTCCTTCCTTCCATTTTCTTATTTTATTTCCGAAGGATATCCGGCGTGTGGCTGCCATGCGTCGTTTCCCGTTCCGCCTTGCAGGAGCGACGGCTGAATCCTCCGGAGACGCAAATCCTTCGGATCAAGTCCGTTTCCTATAATGCCGCGCCGCATAAGCGGAGACCGTTACAGCGCCCGCGACTAAACGTCCTCACTGCAGCCAGTCGCGCTTATACCACCGCGTGTTTTTCCAAACGCCGAACTACTCGTCGCATCTGAAAGGCGAGACGACGGCGTACCTCGCAGTAGCTGGTTGCTTCCTCGTTTAGCATTGTTTCGGTTCTTTAGTTCCTTCTTGTTGTTTTATTCGTTCGGGCTTCTGCGGAGTGATTCACATTCCTGCAGTAGCTCCCGAAAGCCCGGGCGCATCATATGTGTATATGTGTGTATCTCTCTCTCTTACAGTGAGGGATTGTTTCCTTGTGGCGGCGAGCTGTTGTCGCTCGTGAAGAGACCATTATACACGTAGGACGCGGTGGACGCCGTGTACCGTTTGCCTGGGCACGTATACGCACGCCGACGTGCATAGTGTAAGCATTCTGGGCGCGTTTCCGCTTCGCTCGCGCGCTGTCTCATTTCCTACGGACGCGGCGGCGGTCGCCGTATCGCCGCCGCGAGGAACGAGATGCCGGATGGTAACGCGCACCACGACTCCGCAAGGCTTGTTGCATTTGGTTCTCGTCTCACTGCGTGGATGTAGTGTTTTGTTTCGTTCGGCTTTAGCCGAATTCACGCGCGTATACTTTGTGGACTCAATCGTCACCGACGTGTATAATAAGAAATAAAAATGACGCTGCCGTAATCGTTTAAAGCGCTCTGTGGCATGTCAGAGACATAGAAAGGAGGCCTCCGTCTGAACGGGAGAGAAAAATGTGCTCGCATACGCGCGAGAGCATTGACACCGCGCACAACACCGGCTGAACGACCAAGAACAAGGCTTCGCTTCTCTCCTGCCTACCCCCACCCACCTCCACCAAAGCAAACATGTTACTCAAAAAATTATTTTTCTTTTACTTTGTCTCGCTACCTGTCGTATTTCAGGTGGGCCCTCACGAGCAATGAGGGATAGTCTATCCACGTCGGTAATTTTATGCGACAGTTCTGACTTATTGATTATCAGCAGTCAGGCGCCACCTTTCTTTGTTTCTTTTTGCTAGAGACGTTAATTAAAACCCCGTGTATGTATGAGTTATTCACGAATGCGAGCTCGTCTTAATCATAGTATTGCGTCTGTCCGCTGCTAATGTCAAGCTAAGGTTCAGCGGTGTCCGTTGAAAAATAATAACGCCTTGTTTGGCGAGGCATAAAACAGCCAGATGAATCGAATATTAGATTGCCTGGATCTTTCAACCCTTCCTTTTTCAAACAAGAAACGTCCTGTTTTCTTTTTTTTTTTTCAGGATAATATAACTCGTATTGAAACTTATACTAGGGAGTTTCGCTTAATTTCGAGTGCGCGTCGAAGCGCAGCAGCGAGGAAACGATGAGCACACTGCAGTAGACGCGACTGCCTCGATGCCTGCACTATCACTCGAGAAACATCAAACCGGTACAATGCTCTCGAACGCGAAGGTCGTTGATTCGTCAATGTTGTCTTTTCTATTTTAGTAGTCTTTTTCTCTATGGAAAATAATTACACTGCTACAAATCTAGCCATTTAATATAATTGTTTCTAAAGTTAAAAACTGATTTGTTTGAAATGATTTTTTTTTTCATCGGGAGAGGGGAGAGGGGGCGGGGATGAGGTGCGTCATTATCTGAGGCCAAATTAAAAAGGCTGTTCTTTCGTATAGATGCTATTTGACGTTCGTCATCTCATTTTGCTAATGATATGTACCGCATCAGGATTGTCTGAACATTTCCATTAGGAACAATTATATCTTGTAAGATGTTTTTCGTGAGTATTCACTCTGTTTCTTTCGTGTTTTATATACTAATTATATCGAGTTCCTCAGGTGTCCTCATTACGAACGCCTACGACACCTTGACTAATACATGTATCCGCGAGTAGCCCGAGCGCCCGCCGGCACCCACTGAGTTTGGGGATTGTATTTACCATCCAGTTCCTTTACAGAACACCGGAGTGAGTCACGCCATGCACCACTCTTTCGCGGCGTTTGCGCAACACATTTTTCCTTTAATTCTCTGCGTCTGGAGGATCATGACGTGGGCCTATGTTTCAGCGTGCGCCTGTCGGCGTCGTCGCCAGCCTGACTTTCCCGAATATACCAACAATGCACGCAAGCATCCGTGCGACGACGACATGTTTGCACGTCGCAATGCCGGTGGCGTAGCTGCATTGCGTGTCACGGGCTGTTGCGACAAGGTTTCCGCGCGGACCTCCTGTCTTGGTCTTGCGCCGATAAAAACAAAAAAAAAACGACAGGAAGAAGTGTCACCTGCATGACTACAGCTTCTTACGTAATAAAAGGTGCAGGGGTCGAAATAACAAAGCTTTTTTGTTCGTAATTCGATCCTCTTCGGCTTTGTCCAGCAGTCTTCGTTAATAATAAATTGGCCGCCACAGCTCGCTGGTAACTAGTTTTACAAACAGTCTGCGTAAAAAAAAAAACCTTCCCTCATTAAGTTACAATTGTGCCGCATTGTGTTACCTTTATTTACCAGGCTTATCTTTTTCTCCTTTTTTTTTTTTCCAGTAACATTTCGTTCAAATTTTACGCGAGCTAAACAGATACTAGAATGCTTATGTCTGTCTGCACTAAAATTATAATTACAGAAGAAACCTTGTCTGTGTGACAGTTCATTTTATTGCTCGAACAAACTTATATAGAGAGGCTAATAAATCAATAGAGCACAACAAATTATGAATTATTTTCATGTCCAGTAAACTAACCAGTACATATACATGCACCCTAGCACAAACATGCACGCCTACACGCACGCCTTCACGCACGCCTTCAAGCACGCTATGTAATTCTGTAATATCTCAACAGGATTCGCGTCAACCATGAAAGGAAGCTAGGCAGCGTATTTTCAAGCTAGGTTGCCATTACACAGACATCGGCACCGACGTTATTATCCTCATTGACTACTTTACCTCTGGTAATGCAATACTAGCCACATCGGAAAATAAAAGCTTGGCTTTTCGGACTGAAATATTACTTTTGGCTGAGTACTGACGTCAGAATCTCTGACAAAATTTCTAGGAACGTTCAAATTTTGTAAAACGTGTATCTCTTTGAAAAAAAAAAGTGACTATCTTATACATGCGGAAGTGCCTGACATCACGAAATTTGGGGACGTAATTGAATGAAGCATCTAAGCCAGTTCTTTTTTCTGTCTTTTTTGTTTTGTACGTGGGACGGTAAAGGCTATGGGCGTGGCTTATATATTTTTTCTTAGGATGTAACCGACTGTAGTTGGCCATAGTGCATCAGCTTTGGAAACAGTCGGTATTATCCGGCATGCATGCTCATGCTACCAACCGAAAGTTTAAAAATTAAATTTTCAAGGCGACACCTTATATTAGAAGGTATGGCGCAAAACGTGCGACGTATCCTGATCTAATTACGCATGTACCACGAGTGGCACCTTCCACGCAGTCGCCCCTTCCAAATCGAACAACCTGTACATGGTCACTCGTTACTTGCACCACATCGGTTTTCGCGACCCCGGAGAAAAACACTGGGAGCTCGAAGCCTGGATGTGTATTCTCGACATCGGGCGCTATCCAGTTACCAATCAGCCGCGCTGAGCGACCTTGGCTGTCTCGTTTCTCTGCTGCTCCGTGGGACTCCTTTCGTGCGCAGCGTTTATTTTGGTGATGAGCAAGTAGCGAATGAACGATCGAGCGTCTCATTAGACTATCGTCCACGAGTAATTAGCATATACCGTTCTCGTAAAGCGAGATCTGCGATGTACGTTGCTGCACGGTTCGCGCTTTTGTTTGCGCTACGAAGCAAGATGGCATCAACGAAAAATAATCTTAACGTCGTCTTCGTATTAAAAAAAAAATGTCTTTAACGGATCGAATGTCATGGAAAATTGACTTCGGACGTGCTGGCAATGTCAGTTGAGAAGCTGGAACGGGAAACTTGATAAATTTTCACAATTGATAAGGCCCGTATTGTGCGAAGATTATCTTTCTTTAACCCATTGTTGCCTGCCCTTCATGATTGAATAGCCCGAATCCGAGCCTCTGCTATACCGTATGGATAAGCCTCCTGTATGAAGAGGCGGATCGTGGGAATTAATTTATTCTGAGGAAGAAAAACTAATATAGAATATGACACCAGCAAAAGTGAATCGAGCAACAGAATAATAATGTCAGGTCAGTGCTGCATATTTTTTTTTTATTTGGCTACATCTTCACACTCATGTCTAAGGCAAACTGAGATTGAATTTCGGAGGACTTGGTGCACGTGCGTGCCTGCGTGCATCTTCTTTCACTTCCCTTGCGGTGGTAAAATGCGCACGATGAAGCGCAGTTCCCGCGATGCGTATGGTGCGCAGGGTGTTCACGTGACGAAGTTCAATATGAGACCTCTAGGATCTTTCGTAGTAAAGTGTTCTCGTTCCTTCTCTATTGTTATTTATTGCCAGCTTAATGTGGATGTTCCTTCGCTGTGGTAGAACTTTTTATACTTGCAAACCAATTTCTTCAAATTGGATATTCCGTGTCGGGAGTTTGCTTTTTTCTTTATCTAAGACAACAGAGGCAACATACTAAAAGAGCCGTATCTTCTAACTGCTTTCTTTTTTGTCATTCATTCGCGTGAAGCCTTTAGGCGACAAAACAAAAAAGAGCTGCTCCACCGCTGTCGTAGAGTTTTGTACTAGCACACTAGAGGGAAATCTGGCGCTAGTGTCTATGGGAGCTGCAACGCATGACGCTACAACCAGCATGGGAATGATGGGCAGCACATGGATTAGCCTAAGCTTCGCTCTTTGGACTCGATCCGTGTGTCGCAATACGAACTTCGGCAAAAGTTCAGCAGTCCCACTTCACCACCTTGACCCTTTTGGCTCACCCATTCAAATCAGCACACGAGGTTCACAGCGAGCTGTTCATTGCTTTTTTTTGTCTGAAACAAAAGCCAAACCACAACAATAGACAAAGCCGCAAGCACGAAGACTAGGCAAATCCATGTACTACCCATCATTCCCACAATGGATGAACAATCGCAGCGTTAGAGTTCTATCTAGTAAGTATTGTAGGAATCTCTATGCCCGCTATTGCCGGGGTCACAAATCAGGTTGCGTGGATGGATAAGTAACTGAATAGGCGGGGGGGGGGGGGGGGGGGGGGGGGGGGGGGGTCGTATGGTAGTTCACTACCGCCAAAAATTGACGCTATATCCGCTTCGCTGTAAGGAATAACATGGGGCTATACACTTCTATACGCATTTTTGGTGGAATGTGGGATAGAAAGTGAAGGGGCGTATATAGGGTAGCTGTTGGGGCTGCCCGCTGGGGTGCGTGCGCTTAACCCCGAAAATTCCCAGACGACGAGACTTGCTCCTCGCGAAAGGTGCCCTCGCAGTTGTGTATAAGGCGCGGGGCCCTCTTATATATTTAGGGGTGCCCGGAATAGGATCGCGTCTCCTCGCGTAGCCCACGAACGGGCTGCTTCGTGCCAGCCGTCCTAAGAAGCCCCGAGAAAGTCTCGGCCCGCGCAGCACGACGTTTTTTTTTTCTTCTTCTTGCGCGCCTATAACGCATCGATTTCTTCGAGTCACGCCGTTTTATATACGCTATCACCACCCGGCGACGGGCGCGTATATGTGCAGATGGGAGACGCGTGTCAATAGGAACGATTAGCGTGAAGCATTTAAAAGAAGAAAAAGAGAGCGAGTGTGGAAAAAAAGTATAACAAAATCAGGGAGGGGGCAACGGCGGACGGCTTTGAAAAGGAGGGTAAAAAAGAGAGAGAGAAGAAAACTGGAACGTGCTGGACGCTACCGTTCTCGTGGCACTTAAGGGCCCTTTAGCTGTGGAAGTCACAGCTACAGGCGTCCCGTTAGTCGGCCTCCTCTGCGCAGTGAAATGTAGTTACAGAATAGACCAAGTTATTATGAAGGCGACAGCCTTAGATGCCTCATCAAAGGATAAAATTGACCGGCGTCCCGCGTCGGCTGCCCCGTCGGCGGCGTCAACATGAGTGATGCAAAAAAAATCATCACGTGATGACGTCACGATCGCCAAAATTTGTGATTCACTGTGATGTCACATAACGTGACGTCGCATGGTGATGTCATCACATCACATCCTTGCCTGGTCAAAGGTGAGCCGATCGCGGAGGCAGTTCAAAACCACGTTAGGTGCAGAAAGCTTTCAGAGGGTGTCGTCATCCTCGTCTTCTTTTGTGAGCGTTTTTTTAGCGGCAAACTATGCATTCACATTCAGAGGCTGGCGGGGCCGGATCAACACATCGACTGAGAAAAAAAAAGATGACTCTCGCCTTCGAGTCGTCTTAGGTGAATGCATAAGGGATCCTGTGAGTTTATTATTATTATTATTATTATTATTATTATTATTATTATTATTATTATTATTATTATTATTATTATTATTATTATTATTATTATTATTATTATTATTATTATTATTATTATTATTATTCGCATTGGTCGGTCGCCTTTACTAATCAGATGCCAACGTCCAGAATTAACGTTGGCTATAGTACTTACTCTTACAAAAAAAGTTTTAGCAGAAGAACTTTTTTTGTGTGGAAGAACGTACATCTGCATTCAATCAAAACGAACTAACTGTAAATGTTCCCGACGCCACTCTCAACGCTTGAGTAGGATTGCTGCCAGTTTATTTAAGAAAAGAAAAACATTCATACCGCTAAGCAAAAAATGCAATATACTAACTTATTTATTTTTGGCTTGCCCTTGCAAACAACTCTGCTACCGCGGCGCCGAATATATATCTTATCTTTAAGCTTTTATCAAACAAACAGAAAACATTTCCTTTCCTCTCATAGATACGTCGCAGCTGGCATGCTCGTACTAAGAAATTCCAGCTCTTGCGAGGTCCAGGTAATATAGACAGAGAGGTGCATTATCAATAAATCAACATGCTTGTTAAAAAAGCGAGATAGCTATCGTTCTCTTAACATTCGTAATTCTTGAAAAAAAAAATTGGCCGCGTGTCTGCGTGCTTCGCTGCAAATGTCGTCTAAAGACGATAGTCTTGTGCCGGTTGTACTACACGAGACCTTCTCCTCTACGTTGAACCGCCGCATCTGCCTCAGAGCGTCGCATTTTCAGCGCAGCCTAAGAAACATTAGGGTCCTTAGAATTACTTTTCTAGGTATTTTCTATTAAAGGAACACACCACCTAATATTTACGTATTGATTTTGCGTCTCAGATATGCGTAATATTTACTTTTTGATCGACAGTGTTCGCAAGCATGAATGGCCGTACCAGTTCAAGATGGCTGGGTGGTAGGCAAGTGGTTAAACTTTGGCCGGGTGGCTGGATCGGGTGACAGACAGACAAACAGAGAGACAGACAGACCAAAATTTCTGCGTTTAAGTTCCCCAAGGAAGCCTATCGTCTTTAAAAATTCAATTGAAAGGTGAGACATAAGTTTGCTCAGGCTTCTCATGCCGAAGAGCGCAAGTCATCAGGGTTCTCTGTTGCGCAACAACATCGGGCGTCCTTTAGCTGACCGTATATTACACACGTGTCCAGCGGAGCCTCGTGCCTAGCACGCGTAATCGTGTGAACAAAAGCGCGCCTATCGGCGCCGCGGGTGTCATTAAATGTGGCCGCGCAGGCGCATCGTTGCATGGCAATGCGCGCGAGTCGCCCGCCCGTGCGCCTAATTAGCAATGATTGCGTCGACCCTGAAATTTTTCTCATGTTACGCATTAACGGCGCGCTTTCGAGCGGACGCACTGAGTTACGACGGTCGGGGCACGATTCGCGCGCACCGACGACACCCTACCGCGCCGCGGAACTCAGGAGAGGACGCTTGGAATCGTGACGGCCGGGACATACCGGGGGATGCGGTGACTACACTTGCGAGCGCCAACTAGTACGGCGGGAACATTAGACAGAGCAGTCGCACGTGTTGTGTATGGGGTGCGATGCTGCACCCTTCTATCAAATATCCTTGTTTTGGTTTTCGATAACGTGTACATCTACAGCACCTTGAAACAGTTTGCTGGAAGGAATTTGAAGAATTTGTCACGGTACCTGCAACCCAACGCGCGTAACTCTAGAGCACTTCCCTTCCCGAAACCTTTTTTTTTTTTTCGTCTTATCTAGCTACAATACTTAGAGTCGCTCATAACTACGCTTGAGAAGGTTAGTTCGGTGCGCCCGAGCGTTCTTCCCAGCAATTCACAAAAATGACGCGTGTCTGATGGCGACCTTTCTTCTCCGCATTGCCCAATTGTTAATCGCTCATCAACGGTGGGGTGGCGAGACGGAAGGGCTACATTGTGTGTGAACTGCGCGCACTGCCATTTCGAGGCGTCCGTGACGAGATTACGCCTCATTACGGTGCCCACAAGGCGTCGTGAGAAACGGCGACCTCGAATACGGCCGCAGATCGCCCTTGGGGGACACCGTCGTAAGTGTCGTATATACGTACGTATAACCAACGAAGGGGAAATGAGGCGCAAAACGTGCGTGTATATGTATACAGCCTCGAAGGTCCAGGAGGAGGCATAAACTTGCGCAAGGGATGCTAAGCACACCAGTTTTCCAGCGTGAAATGTCGGTCTGTCGCTAGACTCGCTACTGTTACAGCTATTTCAGGTTCTATTGGGCAGACGCGCAAGCGTAACTGGTAGCTAGGTGGCCAGTACTTGGGTGCCGCCCATGTGGTGCTCAAAATAGTCTGCTGTTCGAGCCGTCCGCATGCCAGTGAATACGATACTGGAACGTTACGGATGAAACAGAGAAAAGTAGTTGCTAACGCGTTCAGATAGGTAGGTAGGTAGCAAACTTTATTTGTGTCCGGAAGACTCTTGACCTCGTTGTTAAAGGGTTAATACTGCGGGCCGCTCCCACGTTGGGAGAGAGAGAGAAAAAAATTAAGGCAGCTTCGCCCTAGTGGTGCCGAGCCCGAAGGAAGTGCGGATCTGGGCGGCCTTCTTTGTTTCTCTTCAGTTTTCTCTTTCTTTCTTTTTCTCTCTTTTCTCTGGTTTACCTACCGTAGAATCCCGAGCAAGCGCCCCCTCTACGGTGATGGATAATCCGATAAGATTTGGAGGAGGGGAGGGAGGGCATGCTCGGTCCCGGATCAATATTCAAGGTAGTGGCGGAGAAGCCGCAAAATATAATTCACAGCCTGCTTCTAATGGGATGCTTTATTGAATGTGGATGCATTCACCGTTTTTATCCGCACTGGTCGGGCGAATAAAAAACAATGACTGAAACAGTGAAAATGGTGGGAAGAGAGGAGGAGGGGGAGGGCATATTTCAAATCTCCAGAAAAAGGGAGGGGAGCGCTTGCTCGGAATTTTACAGTATGTCTTTTTTTCTCTGTTGATTTCTTTCTCTCATCTATCTATTTCTTTCTCTTTATTTCTCTTTCTTCCTTTTCTGTCTCGCTCTCGCTATTTCTCGCTTGCTTCCTCTTTCTTTCTATTTTTTTCTTTCTTTGATTCTCTCTCTCCCTTTCTCTCTCTGCGTTTCTTTCGCTCTCTTTCTCTCTCTCTCTCATTCCCTCTATACTTTACTCTCTCTCCTCACCCTCACATCCCTCCTCATCAACCTCACTTCCCCAACCTCACTTCCCTTGCCTTCCCCCTTGCTATACTATGCCATAAAAATCTATGTTACACTCTGCTGGCGTGCCCTGGATAGCCGAGTGATTAGGACGCTCGCCTTCGTATCGCGGGTACGCAGATTCAAATTGCGCCTCGCCAAGAAATTTTTTCGCCAAGAGCTTTTCTATTTCTCTTTCTTTCTCTCTTTCTCTCTCTCTCTGTACTCTTTCTCTCGCATCCCGCGCTGGAAAAATCGGCGCACGTGTTCTTGGAGCGAAGCAGAAGGGGACGAAGAGAGAACGAGCCGGTTCATGATGATGATAATTTTTGTTCACGCGTCACGGACCGATGCTCGGCTTAAACAGCGCCACTGTTAAATTACTACAGAATCTTTAGCCACAAGCAATAAAGGACCCTTTGTTTGACTGTCTATAGACAGCCTATATATGTGCCGACTACGCCAATAGCTTCCGCCGCTAAGTTCAAAGAGTTTATCAAATCTACGTGTCTAAATAATAGAGCATGCGTTAGGCGCCCACACATCCATCAAATTAAGAAACAGAGCACAAATAAAAGGGCAAGGGGATAGCTTAATCGAATGGTCTCCGATACACCTTCCAATCCTGAAGTCGCACTTTGGATCACCGTCAGCCAGTTTCCTAATCGTTGTTGACTCTTACGTTTTACAGTAAAACACATTTTGGCAATCACACATTTTCTTGCTTGTATCTCTTATAAATTACTCTGACAAGGCTCAAATATTGTTAAAAAATTCAGAACATTGAAGCTCACAGAGTCGTACTCAAGTGAGGGAATTGACAAGGAACGTTTATCGCTAGTTTCATATTTATCTCGTTTTTGATCGAAACACTTATTAAGTTGTCCTCAGGACTCCCCAACGTTTGTTTTGTTTTTTCTTTCCTTTTATTAACGCTGTCAGGCGAATTTCGGACCGCTCTTCCCGTCAACGCCGAAGCGGGCTCAGGTGAACTCTGGTTTGAAATCAGATACCCCATGTCCACGTCCAGCCGCGTGGCGCTGTTCGTGTGATATTCTGATATGCTTATCTCTGCTTCTGCGCATCCTCGCCATTTGCTTTTTCCTCGACTTCCCCTTCCGACTCGCCTCCGCTTCGTCCTCCCGTTGTTTACCTTTCCTCGGCTCGGAGACAAATATCCTCGCCAATAGAGACTCGCTGACAACCTCCCGCGCCCATTTGATCCAAACGCGAAAGTCCACATTGATATACTGCGTGCTGGCTGCCAGTGGCGCATGAGCTCCGGCAGAGCGACATGCGACACGTCGAGACTAAGGGAATGCGCGAGGAAGGGAGGGAGTCCGCTTGGGCCGTGCGTTTGTGTTTGTCTGTGAGGCGGCAAACAGAAGAGAAGCGCGCGTTGAAGGGTCCCGCGCCAGTCGCGGGAGGCCCGCCCGAAAATAAACAGCGGAGCGCAGCCCGTCCTCCTGGCGCTTCTGCGACGTGCCCTTTGGCATTGCCGCAGCTGCGGCAGCAGCTCCGACTCGTGCGCAGAGTCCGGCGGGATTGGCGATGCGCGGATGTTGTATTCCAGAGATTCCCATCTTGGCTCGCGGCGCCGCGGCCGTCTGTGCCGCGGCGCTGACAGCGGACGGCCTTTGCCGTCTCGCGCAACCTACATATACCCCCGGAGAGCTGTAAGCGAGAAGCGAGGAGAAATTTACTTGGGAGATTCATTTGCGTTATTTTGCGTATAGTACTTTGGCGGGATGGAAAGCGTGCTGGATGAATAAAATAAGGGAATGACCAAATTCGCCGTTTCTCAACAACAGGGAACGCTACCTAAACTGCCCTGCCGCGAGCGCATGCACAGCGATTCCGCGAACTTCGCCCACGATGGAAACGGCGTTGCACGGGATGATTCAGAGGTGCGCATCTTCCAACATGTTCGAGCAATACTCTGAAACGGATATATTGGAAAATCGCTGCGGCGCGGCGGCGCGGCGGCGTGCATATCGGTTGAATGTGGAGATTTCGCTTCGGCGTCGTCTTCTTGCATAATTTCCCACCGGGTGTTCTTATTTCTCTATGTGAATCTTCCTGAAAGGAGACGTCAGAAGCTGACGACGTGAGTGAAGTGTCGTTCGCATGGAGGCGTTTTGTTCTGCCCTTCTACTGTAGAAGCTTATCTTATGTTGTGATTCTGCACTGGATGTCTCGTTGGCGCCGGATATCCGCAAGTCTACACGTACGTGGTACACACGTAGAGAAAAGACGTTGACCTCATATTGCACGAATCTTTCTATTTTCATTGCCCTTTCGAAGCAAAGAAAACCTGAGTACGAAGGGTAAGGATTTTCTTCGCTGACTGGCATCAGTGTCTCACGACGACGCTGCAGACACTCGCAATATGCGCATGTGCCGCTGAGAGCCTATACGTTCTCGACAACGTCGGGCGCATGATTCGTAATTCCAATGCAACTGGCACACACACACACGTGCGCGCGTATCTCTGATTGCTTCGTTTCGCTGCCTGCTTTCTTCCATCAAGCTTTATTGCTTTTCCAGCCTCATCTTCATTTCTTTTCAACTTTTCTTGCCGCGTGGTTTTCGGATGTTTCGCCACGCTTCTGTGTATATACGCGCACCTTGGTGTACGCGCGGTGTCCCTCTTTTTTCCGCGCAACTTGGAACCGGTTTCAATGATGCTCTCACTCCGAGGGATTGAGCGAAAGCGCGGAGGTTTTAAGCAAACACGCTATTTATTTTCCTCCGTCTTTGTGACTCACTGAGCCGATGGAATTTCCTATCGGCATCAGCGTCTCCCTTACTTTAGCCGCTTAAAGAAACGACTCGGAGACACAGGATGCATGCGTCACAGTGGTGTCCAACCTTTCCGATCAGAATATCCAAGCTCCGAGCGGGGATAAAAGCGCCAAGCATGGCCTTCGGTCAGCAGGATTATTATAAGAGTGCCAAAAGTCAATCCCGGTACTGCGTCTCTCCTCTTTTTTTTTTCTGCCGATTGCACACAGAACAGTGGAGAGAAAAGACTTGCAATACCCCTCGAAATGTGCAGTCTTTCGAGAGAAAAAGAGGATTATTTTGTTTTATTTTCACGCAATAATGCGTTCTCCCCTGATGAAGTCTGCTAATGTAGATGTTAATTTCGGTGAAAGGTAACGCCGGTCCAACGTAATATTAATAAAAATATACGTATCCACATGACGTTGGTTAGTCTGCTCTTTCTCAGTCGTCAACGTATAAGTGCAAATTCGTATTCTTTGTAGGACGTACGCCAAGATAAACGTTGCGCAAATATTAGCCGTCTTCTTTGTCGAACAGTCGTTACTGTTGCAACTATTATTTCCAAAAGCACAGGCGGATGGAAACTCAGTCGAATTCGGCTCCAGGTCTTTAATTTTAGGGTAGGTATTTGAAATCTACATATCTTCGTTTCGGGATCACTGCCCCATAAACCTTTTAAGGAACGTGCCATCAGTGCGCCATGTGAACAAATGTTAAGTTCTATTCCTGACCCGGTACGGGTCATGGCTTCAACCACGAGACTTACTATACTGTTCAGGCTTGGGATAGTTAGTATATATTTGAACATCGCAATAGTGGATAGGGAAAAAAACGACGCGAGGACGCACAAAGTGTCCACCTCTAGCACCAGCTTCCACAACTTGTAATTGGTAAACTCAAGTGGTATTGCTGGCGTTTGTGCGTTATACTGTGGTGTTGTTTTTGTGCCATTGTATTTCCGCGCTATCGAACCTAAATTAACTATTACACTAATACGCAATTGCCCTATGCGACAAATATCTGCACTAGTATTTCCTATCTTTTTTATCACTATTTCTTTTTTCTGAAGGACGGAGAGAGATGTCTTATGCGAGCTGTGTTCTACATCGTACTTCCCGTCCAGAGCCATCCAATTAATTATAAAGAAAAATGGAATAACATTTATTCATTTCACTTGACAGCGAACAGACCTTGCCACTATACACGTGACGGCGAGATGACCTTAGTGCCAGGTAAAACTTAGTGATGGGCAGAATGTTTTCAGTTCAGGCGCAATGTATGGTTTACTTCGAGTGATCTCTCACGCAAAACGCATGCTGCAAAAGATAAGATGTGGGACGTGACCGTTGGCCAGCCGTCGTCATTAATAAAGTGTCTAATATCACCATTGGTTGGCGTCGGTTCTTACGGACAGTAGCACAATAACGGTGTTGTGAACCAAGCGTGGTGGGGGGTTGGCAAAACCGAAAACATTACTGATATTTGGTCACGTAGCAGCCAGTGATGGTTGCTCAGATTAACTTAACATAAAAAAAAAATTGCCAGTAACATTAATAAATGGAACAAACGCGAGAAGAGACGAAGGCCGCTCAAGTTCACAAAATATAAGGCAGCTGTACTGACGCGCTTTCAAATAGCTCGGAAAACACGAATGATGAGGTCAGCACAATGTGGTGCAGTCGGTATAGCATATGGTCTGCCTAATACATTAGACAGTATGCAGGTAGTTTGACCGTAATGCCCCTTTGGCGTTTTTCATTCAACGCTGGCAGCCGGAGACCTCATAGCGACGAGTGTTTCGATTAGACAGCGCCTTCTGGGAAACGGAAATGGTTGCCATTCGAAAATTAAAAATAAGAGGTGTTGAAAAAAAAAAAACACTTCCTGCTAACTTCGAACGTCCATGAATACGCTGCTTCTCTATACTCTCCTTCGACGACCCGCGGCTCGTCAGTGTTGGTGCCGCGTTGCGTTTACTGAACGCACGGTGTGCTCTAAGAGTCTATCGTATACCTATAGAAGTACGCAATCAGCGACGTAAGCTCCGCATTCGCGTTATCTGCGGTACCTGCAACATCGCAAAGTAATAGATTAGTGCTTTGCGATGTTGCAGCTACCGCAGATAACGCGAGTGCGGAACTTACGTCGCTGATTGTGTACTTCTATAGGTATACGATAGACTCTTAGAGCACACCTGCGTTCAGTAAACGCAACGCGGCACCAACACTCACGAGCCGCGGGTCATCGAAGGAGAGTATAGAGAAGCAGCGAATTCATGGACGTTCGTAGTTAGCAGGAAGTGTTTGTTTTTTACCCTATTATTTTTAATTTTCGAATGTCAAAATTTACGTTGTTCCTCGGCAATATTATTTTATTCAATTATCTTGTAGTTTATCTCCAAATCAAGCGATAGTTTTACACTGTATACAAAACGGAATTTTCAGCGTATTGAATTCTATAAGCAGTGCCTTTGTGCGAATCGAAGAAGCAACGATGACCTTTCTTTCATTGATGATTCGACGTGAGGGCTATGGCTCACCCTCGAGGATTAGGGCGGATTACCCTCGAATGTCCCTCAAACTGATTCCACCAGCATGACGCTTCCTGACTGAATGTGCAAAAAACAGATACCAACTAGAAATAAACATTCAGTAGTAACTGTACAAAAACGAAGAATTAAGCTGCAAAGCTTTGCAGCCTTCTTTATTCAGGCGGTATTGCATGACGGTCAGCTATAGGCAAGTAATTAAGAGCAGGCTGAATCCCCACGGAAAAGCTATACGCTTCATCTGCAACATCTTTAGTACGGCGCTTGCACCCTTCGTTGGTTCGCGATCCATTTCCGCGAACCTCGACCATCAGATATGCCGGGGCTCTTATTTGCTCACGATATCAGCGTCAAGCTAATCGAAATCGTATTGCACAAAGATGTAACTCTGAAACCAGGCCAAAGGACACTCGGCATCGAATCTACGTCTCCTTATCAGTGCCTCGTACTCTTACACAACGTGCATTTGTCAGCTGCCGGAGACGGAAATATCATGCATTCTCCAGACAGACCGAGCCGCTCCTATCCTTCCACGCAATTCCACGCCGCCTACTTTGCGTGTCCTTATCTCGTCCTTTTAATTGTTCTCCGGGCATTGTGTTCTTATCGCAATCGGGGAGTCGCTCTGACGTTGCGCATTATTTTCGAGCTCTTGGTAGTACTACACACGCGAACGTGGACTGCAGTTGACATTCAGTTGCCCGTACGTTATCGACACAGTTGACATCGCCGCACGACCCGCACTTTGATTAAATGACGACGCTCGAAACGTATGCCGTCCCGAATTCGTACTTAGACAGTGTTGTGTTCATTAAACTGTGCAGTTGTGGAGATCATGTCATTGAGAGAGAGCTAAGTGCATGGTAGTTTCCAGGGCAGGAGTGAAAGGACACATGGTTGTGACTATAGTAAAAACAGGCCTATCGGTTCGCTTGCTTCTTGTTGACTGCACAGTGAGCTACGTTTTCGACTACAGGGTAAGCAACGACACACATGGGATCTCAACCTGAAGGAATCGAAGCAAGCTCAAATTCCCCCTCGACACGAAAAGGTTGAATTTGAACGCTAATATTCCTTCCGACAAATTCAAACTATCATCCAAACTATAATTCAAATTTCAATCGAGCACAATAATTCACTGAATTGATACGGCGACTTTGTTCGTGCGTATCATGATGTTCACGCGTGCATGTTTGGCGCGAGCTATATTATCGCTGATCGGGCTAATCATCAGGCGCTAGGCAACAGTTTCACTGCGGAAATTATACTGCTTCAGAGACCCGGAAATATAAGCATATTTCACCATTCTTCATTCTTCCCTAATTATATGTCGGCGGGTTTCGGTTAGAAGACAATTGTAGGAGAAAGAAAAAAAACTGGAAATCAAAATAACGATAAGTTCTTGGACTGTCATAGCCGAAAAAGCCGCTGTTCAACCGCCATAAATTATTCGCGGAATGTCATGGAAGAGTTCCTCTGGCAGCATGCCAGAAAACGGGGCTCAGATACACATATTCAAAAGGCGTTTTACTCTTTGTTCGTAAGAGAAGCTTCAAGCCGATCCCAATGCTGGTTGCCCAATGTCCAATGTCAAAGGGCAATTATGATGGACAAGCCTGTAAATTCCGCCTTTGGCTGTACCAAAAAATAAGGGGGGGGGGGGGTTCTATACACGGTCACCACATGATCGCAGGCTTCCAGGACACAGTTATCGAAGTGCTTCCACTTGCAACCTTCGATATTATTTAGAAAAAGAAAACGGTGCCGCTTTTCAGTGTCAGTTTTTTCTCATTATAATAACATTGTGCAAATATCCGTGATTCAAGAAGATTTTTCACGACGTAAGATATAGGCAACACCCGTTCGCAAAATAGTGCGCGATCTGCGATACGTATGTGACAGCGACCAAAAATCGCCGGCAAAATTGTAAACTCATTTCTCACACTTGAGCATAACTCGTGCTTGAAGCGAAACATGACACCGAACACGGATTTACATCACCGCCGTGCACAGAGCCTCAAATGTCAGACGCGTCATTTGAGCTCGTGTCGCGACGCACCCGAGTCGCATATGCAACAGACAATCTTTCATCTCTCCCTCTCTTTCAAATTTTCTTTCCTCGCTCTCCAAAGCGAGTAGCTGGCTCACGCGTCCTCTGAGAAATTGCACAAGGGCGTTCCGAATTTAGCGCCCGCTGTCCGAGCCAAGCGGTCGGTACCGCCGAGTCAGGCGGGAAAGACGAACGCCAAGCTCAGCCGCGGGGAATCTCATAGCGGTCAAAGAAGCAGCCTCGGGCCGACTTGCAGTACCGTTGCTCGGGAAGCTTGTTGGGCAATACGAACAATGGCGAATGGTTTGCCCAAAGGGCCCAGAAAAGAACAAAATCCCACTTACCCGTTGAACGGAGAGCGGGTATCCAAAGTCTTTGCCGCCGGCGAGCCGGAAGCCCCAGGAGGTGCCTTCCCCGCGCTGTAGCTTCACCGTTATCACCGTGTCAACCATGGTGCCCTTTTACCTCTGTATCTTCGGCAGTGGCGGTGGTGGTATTAGTAGGAGTAACCTCGCCAAGGGGGCCGCTGTCCACCTGGCAGAGTCGGTGACGTCGTCGTACGCCGGCGGAAAAGTCCCGATGCACGGTTTACTGTTTCTCTCTTATTTTACACGCCGCGCGCACTTGCTCTCTCGTTTGATCGCCGGACCCCCCGCCTGGGCGCGGAGGAGAGAGAGAAAAAGTTAATCCGGCAACTAGTGGAAACCGGCAGCAAAGGGTTGGTGCTCGCGCCGTAACTCGAGCGGCATCCAAATCGATTTAGCCCGGTCACCGAGAAAAAGTTTTTTCGGAGTCGCTCCTCTCTTTTTGTGCGTGCGCGCGGTCCAGCCGCTCGGTGGTGCGCGCTCTACAGTCGTGGCTCCTTTCGCGGAGGGGGAGGTTTCTCGTCGGAGGAGAGAGCGCGGCCGCCTGCGGACTGGATTCAATCCCTCGCCGCGCTGAGCTGAACGGGGCGGCTTCGCTGACGGACGGTCGGCGCGCGCGAGGCGCGAGGGGCGACGGCGTCCCGTGTGCAAAAGCCACTGACGTCAAGCTTTCCTGCGCGCCTTGTCTCCGCTTAAGAGTGCGCCGCTGCTGCGAGAAGGGGGGCAAACACGGACCGTGTGTGCGCCCGGCACACCGGCCTGCTTGCTCTCATAAACGCATGCACATGCACGGGCCGGGCCCCCCCAGCGACCAACGCTACCCGGCAGAAAAACCATGCGTCACGAGTGGCACACTCTACGCCAACCCCAGCGCCGTACTCCGTAGGACGCAAAAGAAACCAAGAAACGCGACACTCAATCAACTTATCTCATGACCTTATCAGTAAAATCTGTCGTGGGACTACGTAAGAATATATGTATGCTTACCTATTTTACTAGAGCATATACAACGTGGTACATACATAGAATGAAAGCCTCCGTTACCTATATATATATATATATATATATATATATATATATATATATATATATATATATATATATATATATATATATATATATATATATATATATAATATATATATATTGTTTATCTCAACAAGCGGTAATTTAATTTGCAGCACAGAATGAATTCTGACTGTACATTATTAAGCATTTTTAAATAACAAACTTGGTCACAGAATTTAAAAAAAACTCGTAATCGCATTCAATTAAAACTATTTTGAGGGCTCATGACGTTTTTTTTTTTTTAGCACCTACGATACACAATACAGTGTAAATTATGTTTGGCGAAATAAGCAGGAAAGGTTAGGCACTATTAGTGACCTACGCCTTCTTCTTCGAACATTTACTGTAGTTGCGCTATTATATGTCTTATAGAAACATATAAGCACTAAAATTCACAAGCTAAGAATAAGCGGTATGTTTGTATGTTACAGACTAACTGCCTCCTTTCCTGACCAGATTCTGCTTCGACGCGCCCTGATTCAAATTTCGTCACTTCCTTGTCACGGAAAGTTCCGGTCTGATGTATCAGAGTGGCCGCGTATCCCGCCCGCCGGCGCTGTCAGATTCCATAACGTCATTGAAATTCCACGTTGACTATATCGCAAATTACGTGTAATTTTTGTGATTTGTAAAAAAAACGGGTATGCCATTAATTTTCATCTGTCCCCATATAAACAACTGCCCTCAGTATAATAATTAAAAAGATGATTAACGAGTTCTTTGTAATTAGCCACTTTAATGCCATTTCAGCTGCGGCAAAGTATTTTTGCCACGACATAGTGTTCATTTTAAATAGAACTTTTTGTTGGGCTAGTTGGTACATGAAGGGTGCCATGAAGAAAACTGCTCAGCCGACCCAGCTACACGTCTTAGGAAACGTAGACCTTCCTGAGGGTATTTCCAAGACTCTCAAGAAAGGCCCCAAGTTTTCCGTGCCACCAAGTCTCCGTGTCCACGAGTTGCTGGCCTTGAATCGGCGTGTGGCCAATTGTGCGGAAGGTGACGACCGTGATAGATGCCTGTTGGAGGGTGTTGATTGCCTGCTGAAGACTGTGCAGCGTACACATCTTCTTCCCAAGGATACGACTGGGCAAGTGGTCACTCACTTCAGGACAAATAACCTCCAACTTCTGCAGTCCGACAAAGAGGGTGGCTTTGTCGTCCTGTCGGCCGAGGCGTTTCATGAAAAAGCTGCTCAAGCTATAGCCAAGAACTTTGCCCGAACGAAGACGCAGCCAAACAAGGTAAAAGCTAAGGCGATCTTGCTCTGCAAGGATCTGCAGCTTCACGCTCTTTCAAAAGCCATCAGTTCCTCGAAGCGAACCGCGCTGTCTGTGTTTTTCAGTGTAAAAACTCATAAGGTCGACATGCCATTCAGGTGTATTGTCAGCGAACGGGAATCGTGGCAACAAAATGTGAGCAAGTTTTTACTGAAGCATCTTAATGCGCTTACTTTGGATGACCCTTTTCTTGTTAAGAAGTCAAACGATGTTACACAGTTCTTGATAGGCCTAAACGAAGGTGGCAATGCTTTTTCTATTGATGTTGAAGATTTGTTTTATTCGGTTCCCCACGCAGAGTTGTTTTTAGTTGTTAGAAGCTGTATTGAGCAGAATGGTGTTCTTGCCTTTGAGCGCGCCACTGGCATTTCCCTTGACAACTTTATGACGTTGCTCGAATTTTATCTATGTTCCACGTTCGTGTGTCACGATAATCAGTTTTATATTCAAAGAAAGGAATCTGTATAGGTTCATGCGTGGCACCTGTGTTATGTAACATATTTTTAGCGGATTTGACAGAGAAGTGGCTCAGGTTATTGACGATGCTGAAGTGAAGATTTTTAGGTATGTTGATGACTTTTTAATCATTTTTAAAGCTAACCCTTCTTTGACAACCACTAACTCAGTGGATGAGGTTTTAGCTGTTTTAGACAACACGCCAAGGGTCTTTTATTCACGCATGAGCTTCCTGTTGGTGGTGTGCTGCAATTTTTAGACCTGAGTCTCACTTTCTCGGAGACGCACATATGTTGGGCGTATTGCCCACGTTCACGCAAGGCACTTCTTCCTTATGATGCCTCGCATTCGAAACTTGTCAAGAGGGCCGTTGCTTCCATGTGCCTGGAAGGAGCGCTGGTGAAATCTTGTCCTCATCTAATGCAGGAAAGTTTCAATAATCAGGTCACGAGGCTGTATTCAGCCGGCTACCCTGGTTCTGTCGTTGTTGCAGTCTCGGAAACCCTCCTTCAGAAACTGAAGGGATCGAGAAGAAATAGGCAGCCGATGGAAACAAGGCCCATGGTTATGCCATATGTGCACAAGGTTGCTCACAACCTTAAGAATGTGGCCAACAGGTACAAAGTACCCTTGGTGTTCTCGGCGCCCCGCAAGTTGGCTAGCCTGTGCCCACGCATTTCTTCTGCACCGAGGCCCTCCCCGTGTGGGAAAGAGGCACGCAAGGCCCTTTGTCGCCTGCTCGGTTGGCGTGGTGTACGAGATCCCGCTTAGTTTGCGGTAGGGGTATATATCGGCCAAACAGGCCGGTGCATAAACGACAGGATGAGGGAGCACGAACTTTCGGCGAAAAATAAACTTTCAGCACATTTGCCTGTGCATTGTGGTTCCTGCAAGTGTGAGCCTGGGTTTGCCAGTGTTTCCGTTCTTGGAAAGAGTAACGATGTCTTAGCGCGTGAAATTATGGAAGCATACTATATTAGAAAGAAGAAAGAATGCTGTGTTAGTGACACATCTGTTGCTCTGCGTGTGGGTGAATTTAGTTTCATCGATTCATTTTTCGATTAGTTAATCTTGTTATCGCGGGTTTTTGACGAGCTTGTGAGGCGATGTGCGCGCGCAGGGTCGCTGTGGTTATATATGATGCTGATGTTCTGGGAATAAAGTTAGTTGCGAGTGTGACGCCCTTTCTGTCCTGTCTTACTTTTTTTTCCTTGATGGTACGCGTCTTTTTGGTTTTTCAGTAAGACATAGTGTTCGTGTGCGAAAACGACAGGAGCCTGACTGTCAAAGAACTCTTGTTAAAAAGACCTGTGTCATTTAAAAAAACAATACCTGGTAAAGTTGACTCCTTTATGGGAGTTAGTTGTAGTGTCTGCCTGTGATTAGTTTTCAGAGACTAGGAAAATGTGTATTCTTTTATAATGCGGATATCCAGCATATTGTGTATAGGAGCACAAGTCTAAATAACCCCTCTACGCTGAACATATCAGAAGCGAGAACACACACGCCGCTACGCGACATACCCACGCATCTACTTTTATTGCACTTTTATTCATAAAGATGCACCTTTATTCAGAAGATCGACTAATTCGCTTGCACGCATGACGTTGCTACCTAAAGCTCTTACTAATTACGGTAAGATGACAGCATCAGTCTGAGCTACTAAAACGGGAAATCCTCTTCCATACCCCGTCAAAAGATCATCATATTTTTACTGCCTTTGAGAAGACACTTAAAAACTAATTTTTAAATAAACAAATATCATATGAATTCTTTACTGTATGTACTCTGTTTTTCTGTTGTTTCGTTTTTTTCTTCTAATTTAGTTTTGTAATTAATATTATACGATAACTATGCACTATTACTCTTCAGAGTGGCTGTCCGTGCGTATTTTCAATGTTAGTGTGATTTTTTTATCGTTTTATGAAATTTTTATGCAGTTACTAAACAATTCATGTACTCATAAACTTCGGTTAATAAGGTATTCTATCAATTTGATATTTTCTGCGTAATTTCTTCTGTTGGTTTGGGAAGCTTTACATTTCTCTGCTCATTTCGTAAACTGTAGAGAGAGAGAGAGAGAGAGAGAGAGAGAAAAAGACGAAAAGGAAAAAATGCAGGGAGGTTAACCTGGTAGTAAACCTCCTGTAATTAGTAATCATGTGCAGAGGGTCCCGGTACGGTCTTCTGACCATGCGACACTCTTCTGCATATGCTTAATGTTCTTATCTCACTTTTATAAATAAATGTTTGATTGATTGATCGTTTGATTGGTTTGATTACGAGGGTGGCGCTACTGCACGCAGATGTTTGATTGCGAACACTGACTAAACGTTAAGAATGTCACATCACTCTTACTAAACATGACAAGAGAAGGAGAGAGAGAGAGAATTAAGCGAGGAAAACAGGGAGGTTAACCAGGCGCGCACCAGGTTAGCTACTCTGCACCGAGGGAAGAGATAAAGGGGAGAAAATAGCGATAGAATGGCAGAGAGAGATCGAGAGAGCAGCAGTTTCGCCTATGAAATGTTCGCCTTGTAGTGCTCTGTAGGGAAGCCATTTTTTGCGAAATCAAGTGAAAGTGTCTGTCAGCGCAAACAGAAAAAAAAGATGCTTTTCCTGAACGAATAACGTCTCTAGACACGCAAAGATTTGGCTTTAGTAATAACATATTTTCCGTCTTTCTGAACATCGTACGTACTGAATAGCTGCTTCACTGAAATTCTATTGGCCGCAGACACTAACAAACCTGTTGCGACCATAGAACAGAGTGTACTTTTTACATCCAGTTCACTACAGTGAATAAAACTGTAGTTCAAAACAGTTTAAAGGAAACTCCGAAAATTGTTATACACAGAATCTATGCACAAGATCTACATATGCACAGAATCTATATTTGTAAATAGTACGTGTACTGTAATGTACTGACAGTTGCATCTGATCTTTTTTAGTGCTTTTCGCACTGGCAGCAGCAGCAGTAAATTGGTAGGGCACGTGTGCCTCTGCGGAGTGGCCCGAGGTCCTCCCCTCATTAACGAAGGCATGCGGCCCTAATGCAAAGGAAGCCGCTGGGCGCTCGTGACCCGGTCGGTAGTGAAAATAACGCAATTAACGCGAAAGGAAAAAAAAGTGCCCTTCGAGACTTTAGACGCTGCTTGGTACCGCTACCACCGACCTCAGGGAATTCTTTTTTGGAGCTGTAGTTAACTGTTCCGCCAGCGTGGACTACGGGGAAACGTACCTTAGCTGAAAACTGTCCACTGTTGGCCGGCGTAGCAAGACTGATAAAGTGGTACCCTACATTTTCCTATAGCGGCGCTACACAGTTTGACAAACCGCTTTGCGGTTCACGTCGACCGACCTTAAGAGTTGTCGCTGCTCCACTGGAGGCCTGCGGCAAAAGCGGTAATCGTTATCGCCTCTATGAGGCAATACACCAGCCCATGGAGTGTCCCAGCGCACTGACGCCAAGGCGTGTATGCAGGGCGCGTGTCGACGGTAACGACAGCTCCTGTTGACACGTGGAAGGGTGCTGCTCATTATCGCCCTAATAACACGAGACACGCAGCGCACGTGATAGGCGTTAAGTGACGTTCATATATTGTATACCGTGCGTGCTAGAAACCGTCTGGTCAACCAACGAGAATCCTAACAATGGCCCGTAAGTTACCGCTGTTTATTTTAAATATTTTACTCCGCGCTTGATTCTTGTTCTCCAGAACCTGCAAGTCATTCCTTTTAAACGGAGGCTGTGTCGTGGCGAGATTAGGTATCCATGAAGAAGACCCATATCTCGCGTTACAACGCTGTGCACTTCGAAACGACTTACAAGCTCCCAACTATCCCAACGCGAAGACAAATTTTGAATTTTCAATCCGGATGCCATTCTCACTATATCGCTGATAGCAGTGTATTTTTTTTAAAGCAGGACCCGTCTTTCTGCCCACGGTCAAGCAACTGCGTATTATCTTCCTCATTTTCCTCACTAAAGTCCGCCATATATACGCCCCCAAAAAGCGTCAGTGCTTTATACGCTAGTCTCTTTTTCATGCGGCAAGCTCGCGTCGGAGCCTCTTGAGCTTTGCGTCTCCGCCCGTGCGTAATGTATACGACGGTTATATACGCAGCATGAGGGTGCACGCGAACGACACATGTTCAAAGGAGAAGAACAACAAAAAAACAAAAAACAGCGGTAACTCCCAACGCGGCGACCTGAAACTTCGGTGGGGAAAACATTGAGACAGACGTGGGGCGCCGTGTGCTCGTTTTCCTCCAGCACGGAGCCATGTGTTGCCTCGCGTTCTCCGACGATGACAGCGATCGGGTAATGAGGTAAAAACAACGTTGACCCCTCCTCCTCCTCCTCACCCTCCTTGAAAGTCCCGCGGCGGCTTGCGGAAGAAAGAAAAGTGGAAGCCCCAGCGACGCTACCAGGAAATCGAGGCCCATGAGGACTATACGGGCCGAGATCGAAAGTGATTTGGAGAAGCCGGAGAATAAGCAATGGTCGCTCGCGATGGGGTCGCGCCGGCTTCGATACGAAGCTTTTGTTGTTAATATGTCTCCTGCGACGGTTGCTGTTTCTTGTCTTTTTTTTTTTGTCTTTTTTGGTGTTGTTGCAATCGCTGTTGTTTTTTCGAGATTTGGTACTCCACCCTACACCGCTGTGCCCCACTTGTATTGAGCACGCGGAATGTTTACGGATGGCATCGCTCTCTTTACTTTAAAACAAAAAAGAAAAAAAGAAAACGCGACGAAGCACCACAGACACAGATAGAGCCAATGGGTGGTTCATAATGGACGGCCGTTGTTTTGGGCTTAGCATCAAAGCCAACGGGAGGACGGCAGGAGGAGGGGTGAAAAGAGAGAGAGAAAGGAGTGTAGAGCACGCGCATTGAA
Source organism: Rhipicephalus sanguineus (assembly GCF_013339695.2). Lineage (NCBI taxonomy): Eukaryota > Metazoa > Arthropoda > Arachnida > Ixodida > Ixodidae > Rhipicephalus > Rhipicephalus sanguineus. Next base: position 114,184,380 of record NC_051176.1, on the reverse strand, counting down.
GAAGGATATTTACCCCCCTGTCTTTAGGCCAGATAGAATACGATGCCTGCTGGGCGATTTGTCCCGTTCTTCTGAGATGAATGAGACGCTCAGTCATCGAGGATGTTCGTTGCCCCACTGGCATTGCTCGGCCTCTCAGAAATCCCCGGCAGATACTGGAACCTGGCCTCTTGACAGATGTCAGGGCGGCATAGCAGGGGCGTTCGTTGTCTTTGCGGTGCCATGCGATATTACAAAGCGCTTACACTGCTCAGTAGGTCGCGCGTTTCAGGAGTGAATGTCGGGCGTTATAAGTGTTTGATGAGTGCTCTCTTTTACAGAGGTCGGCAGTTAAAAAAAAAAAGCCACGCTTTATTATTACTCTATGCGCCAGCTAGCCGGTGCCGAAGCAGTTGTGGTGACTATATAGAGTGCCTCAAAATTTCAGGCTTCCCTCATTTAGAGAGACACGGAGATTTCTAGGCCGATGTTTTTGATTTTCACACGAGGCCATGGGCTTACCGGGAGCATTTTGTGTCACTGTATAAATTTCAGAACTGTTGCTTTCACATACACACAAAAACAAAGCGTCTGCGCACGGGCGCGCACGCTTTACAACATGAAATAGAGCGCGTAAAGTAAAATAAAGTAAGTGTCTTAATAAATCTTTAAAGACAAAAGACCACGCATACGAAAACTTTGAATCTTCTCCTGCAGCTGGTGTGCGATGCAGGGAGAAGCAGTGATGTCGACGGCCGCATTTAGTGGCCGCGAGGCGCATCTGGTGCGCAATTAATGCTGGTAGTGGTGCTGAATGAGAGACCACCACGTCACATGAGAACGCGCCACGATAACGACAGGAAGGTAGCTTGCAAAACTGAACCTGGTTTCCCGACGATTGATGCATACCGACGAGAAAGAGCCTTTCAAAAGAAGATCATAGCCCATGCACAGAAGGGATGTGAAGACAACGGGCGAGCAAGAATACGCATAATTAATATATAAATACATAACCTGCACGGGTGCTGAAAAAGGGATCGTGTAATCCTGACTTGCAAGACTCAAAGGCGCGCGCTAAGGCATGCACACTAATACACTGTTTTTTTTTCTGTCTTTCTTTTAACAGCGAAGCTGTTAGATCTGGCAGTAAGACGTCCGTTGACAAAAAAAAAAACTGCTGCGCCGTTGCCATAGCAACCGTCACAGCTGCGCGCCACCTGTGCTAAAAATATCCAAGCCGCCGCCGCGCCGAGGAGCAGCCGCCGCCGAGCCGTCGTCATAGCAACCGCCACAGTTTCTTACACCGTGGCTCAGGGACAGCGATTTCAACACATTCAGATTGGCAAGCTTTGCGCTTATTCCAAATCCGCCCGTCGCCTTCTCTTAGCTGCCGCATCTTCGGCAAAGCTCGCTGAATCCAATCGCCGCCGGCGTTGTGATTCCCGTGCTGCAGCACGACGAGCTCACGATCAACCAGCTTCGCTGTGCCAAGCTTTAGGCAACTTAGTGCAAACTTCCCACATTTTTACAATGGCAGTTATCCTGACATACCTTTCGATATGCATTAGCTGCATATATATACGGTGGCGTACGCGTCACCTAGCAAATGCGACGCAGTCATACTTGTTTGTGTGTTCGTAAATGATCATCGATGTTGAGGCAAATCGCCGTTGCGTGCTATACGTGTGGTGAGAATGGGCATAAGAGCTGCAGCAGGATTTTCCTACGTAGGAAATGCTTCGCAGCAGACAATGAGAGCTAAACGAGACAGGAAAAACAGTGAGGCTAGCCGGAAGCGAGACATCAGGTTGGCATGCTGTCATGGCCGTTTCGGGGGTACAGTGGTTGCGGTGCTCGGCTGCTGACCCGAAAGTCGCGGGCTCGATCCTGGCAGCGGCAGTCACATTTCGATGCTAGAGGCCCGTGTTCTTAGATTTAGGTGCACGTTAAAGAACCCCAGGTGTTCGAAATTTCCATAGCCCTCCACTACGGCGTGCCTCATAGTCATATCGTGGTTTTGGTAGGTAAAACCCCAGAAATTATTATTATGCTGCGACACATTTGCCAAGGATAAGCTTGGGGACAAAGAAAGATGTAAACAAAAACGGAGAAAGGCAATAATTAGGACTGTCCCAGTGAGCACACACATCGATATATTATATGTTGTGAGGTTATAAATGAAAATTAATAAACCTTCTGATTGTTTCGCAATTCTTCCATGAAGACCCAGGCGACATGGCGGCGAATAGAAAGCTATTTAAATGAAATTTCCGCCTGGGATTAGGCATGCTAAAGAAAATAGCAACTACAGAAAGTCGACCCTGATACGACGCAACAAAAAAAAAATCTATATAGATTCTTCAGTGGCGGCACCAGACGTTTCAGGAGCGCCGCTCACAGGTCGTAGTCACGTTTCAACAAGGGCGCGTGCATGCAAATGGGGACCTGAGAGCGCGGACTGCCGGTCATTTCATGTGCATCGCACCCATCGGCTCTTCTCGTGGCCTCTTATCTTCAAAAGGGTTCACGCCGAAAGGGCGAGAATCCAAGTGTGTGTGTGACATTCTACCGCGCAACCACGGCTATCCAGCCAGCCAGCCGGCCGGCAGGGCTGGCTGCATTTCGCAACCTTCGCGAGCGTTATCGGCCTCTCCAAAGTGGGCGGCTCAAGCAGCTGCGCTCATCGGTCGCGGGGCTTGCGACGCGTTTTGCTCTTATGCCGGCCGGCAGCGGACGTGCCCGTCCACGTCCAGAAGCTGCTGCTGCCGGCAACACGAACGTTTATTATTTATACGCTCGATGTCGGCATTAGGAGAGCGGTCGTGCATTCGCCTCGCGACCATTGAAAGGCGGATGCGACGAGAAGCGCTTCACAACGAGAGCGCCGGTTCCCGGTGGTCGCGCACGGTCTACGAGATGTTCACTCGCGCAGCGCGTATAGTATACGAGCGACACCGTGGCCCGGCCGCGTCATCCGTACGACTCGACCGGTATAGCGCGCCGCGATAAGCAAGTAACGCGCGCTGCCACGCATCGCTTGTCGCAAACAATGTAAGTATCCTCATCGCGAACCGCTTCCCCCGAACATATGGGCGATGTGAGTGGCATTCCTGGAAGGCAGCTGCTCACGAGCGCCTCTCCGGAGATTCCCATGACGCAACTCCTTTACTTCTTTAGAATATCATTCATTGTTCTCTCTAGTACAACCTTTCCTCGTTCTTTCTTTCTTTTTGGTAATGATGTTGTCGATATTCGCCGATTGTCTACGTAAAAATCGGCAGGTACAAGGCCGGAAGGATGCCGAAAGCTTGCATTTAACCGGCTAACCCAAGCACTACATCGCTATCCGTATTTTTACAGCAGCAAACATTCCATACAGCTTAAAAGTAGGGAAAAAAGGCAAGGGAGGGGGGACACACACACAACGCACCACTCTTCTCTCTCTCTCGATATATATATATATATATATATATATATATATATATATATATATATATATATATATATATATATATATATATATATATATGTGTGTGTGTGTGTGTGTGTGTGTGTGTGTGTGTGTGTGTGTGGCATGACCTTGTAAACAATGGCGACTGATCTCACCACTGCCAGGACATTTCATCAACTACCCGTCCCTTCAACTGGAACAAATTTACCGCTTCTAAGAGTGATGCCGTGATGAACACGCTTATATGCTGATTAGCAAAAAAACCTGCTTTATGCTGAAAAACTTGAATGGGAAGTGGAGGTGGAAGGGTGGGCTTTCTTGATTCAAGGAAGTGGGAGAGAAAGCTGCAGGACGGGGAAATAGATTTGGAGAGAATACAGTAATAATAATATCTGGGGTTCAACGTCCCAGAACCACGATATGATTATGAGGGACGCCGTAGTGGATTTGGAGAGAATAGAACCCTATTGTTTGGAGAGGATTGAACAATATAGAAAGGAGGGAGTCACGAGGGTACACGCCAAGGAGGGTTTTTAAACCTCCTTGGTACACGCTAATCCAGCGGCTGCATAAACAAACGGGGGTTCCTTGCAATTGGTTACCTTGGCTAGATTAAAACTCGATTCTAGTACCAAGTGGCTGCGGGGTTCTATATTTGTTCATTAACATCTTGTTTATGAACCTTACGATAGTTTCATGACAAACAATTAGGTCTGTGTGGTAAGAATCCTTTCTTAATGTGACACAGTGATGTGAGGATAAAATATTGGGCCTACCCACAACCTCCGCATTACTAGGGCGTTGCGCTACCAGTTGTACGAGTGCGGTGGCTGCTGTCCCATCCGCTTTCTCGGCTATTTTTAGGTCTCGCATCTGTTCCTATACTCCTGCTGTCGCCAGGAGTCGATAGCGATTCGATGGTTCTTCATAACAATGTATGGGTATAATATTTAAATAACAATGTACGCGTATAACCACAAATCCTTCATTATAGCTATAACCAGCAGCTGTGTACGTAAGAAACCCTAAATATTTAACAACGAAGGTAAATGAAGTTCAGCGATCGTTCGCTGCAAAAACAAAACACATCAGTACCGTACACCTGCAGTGAAGTTAAACGTGGTGTCTGAATCAGACATGTGCAGATATATTTTATTATGCAAATAATGACTTGCTTTTCTTGTTGCTTCTAGGAGCTGCATAAAGGACGGCTAAGCTATGAACAAAAGTCAATTCCGTGTTAGGATTCAGAGTACCAACTATCTGAAATAATTGCGGGTACGAAAACGCCAAGATTCAAAGGGATAAGCCTCGCAAACGCGCAAGAAATTGCTGAAATTGTTGCGAAACGATAAGAATCAAAGAACAAGGCTAAGCTGCTGTAATATAAACCACTAATCGTGTCCACCCTAAAATGTGCCTGAGTTGTCTGCTGCCCAAGCCATCTCTACAACGTAAAATAACTTTAGGCTGTATGCAATAAAGAAGTCACAGTTTCTCCCCAAGGGCGAAGCAATGAATGCGATAGCAAGAAAGTGGAATGTCACACGAGGAGCAGCAACAAGCAGCTCGACACTCGCAGCGCTCCGCTGAAGCACAAACAAGGACGCCAGAAAAGAACGCACAGGTTTACACAGGACAAGCGTCAACTAACAACTGTCACAGTTGTTGCATCTCTGTGCTTGAGCAACGCCCTGCAAGTGTCGACAATGGAGAATCAGACGCTCTTGGATATTTCTTTTTCTTTTAAACTGCGGCACGTGGAGTGACCCTCTGCGTCTCCTGCCACACGGGGGCGTCTGACTTAAGGTGTGCCCGGTGTTCTTTTTTTTTTTCGTTCCATGTCACGAGTGGGTTCAGAAAGAGGCCACTTTGTCGTGCGCGTATCAAGGGTAGTTTTCAAATTCAAAAAAAAAAAAATGTAGGAGCGTTGCGTGATAGAAAACACGCCCAAGCTCTTCCGAGATCTGCGAACCACAAGCGATAAACGGTGCATATAAATTGTTCGCCGTTATTTCGCCGTCGCATGAATGGCGTGTGGTTGAGTTGTGTATTGCAGCGCGCTGGGGAGCGAGGGGTCACTAATTCGAATCCCCGGTCGAGTGCTTCGGAATTTTTTTCTTCTGCTTTATTTTTCGTTGTGCCTTTTTATATATTATACATACATATACATATACGGGACATGACGGCGACGGCAAAATCCGCCGTGAGTGTCCATATAATGCTATCGCAATGAAAGGTTGTACCCTCTTTATGCCGCGGGTATAACAGGTATATATGCGAAGATGCTTCCCCACTGCTGCGCTCCTTCTTTATTAATCTTATCACCACTCTATATGCGCGGTTAAATCGATTCGCTATGCACAGTATCGTTACCTCTTTATGTAAGCTATCAATTAGTGAATGCTGATCTTCTCCAAACAGTACTCCAGCTGTATACTCTTCACGAATTTAAACGGAATACATCTAAATACAGCTGTTTTGTGTGCGTGTGTGTATGGGGGGGGGGGGTACTACTGATCACTGTAACTCTTTGCCTGGCAAAAAAAGTTCCATCAAAAGGATCTTTCGCCGTACTCCATGGCGATGCAACCGAATAGCTCTTTCTTTATTTTTTCACAAATGATGATTACGCTGCTGGAAAGGTGCTTGCATCTTGGAAACTTGTAATTTAGTATTGTACCCACTCCGTGAATAGGGCTCTACTTCTCGCGCTTCAGTAAGTTCAAGAGATTTTAATACAGAAATGTACGTTTAATGCTATCCGGAGAGAAATAAGGAGGAAATTCAGATATGTTAACCACGAGAAAATGTGCTCGGATGAGGACGCTAAAGTTGGAATATACCGTAAAAGAAACACAACAAATATAGGTGATTCTGTTCAGAAATAAGAAGTGGGGTTTGGTGTGCACGATAACTGTCTCTCGAAGAGGACACCTCAACCGGTACACACACGGGGAAAGGGGATGAAAAGGAGAGAGAGAGAGGAGGAAAGACACAAAAGGAGAGCTTGCGGGAAGGTAGGTGGCATGTTGGGTTTAAAGGAGTACTGACACGATTTTGAAGTGCAGCAAAACGGACGTTTTTGGTTTCCTTGGCATGTAGTGTTAACGCTCTCCCCACACCGCATCCGGGAAACACGTATAAATATTTAAGTTTGATTTTAAAGTTTTCATCTCCCAGCATCTGCAAGGCAGCTTCACCGCATGGAGAGCCCTATGACGTTTCAAGTCAACTCACTTGGTTTGCAAAGTCTGGGTTCTGCATGCAGCCTAAATCACAGAAATCGCTGTCGGAGGCACTGGACGGCAGTTCACTCATCATGAACCACGTTCGACTGACAGCAAAGGACAGCAGGTGCATATTTCGTGGGTTGCAGTCTGCCCGTGACGTCACGGGCAGACTTGACACGTCACTATGAAGCCGCCCTCTCGAAACCGAAACCGAAACTGCTCTTTGAAAGAAGCGGTATTAAAAATATAATGCAGTGCATCCCCAGGCACCACGACACTCTTTTTAGGGTTCTCGACACCCGTGCTTTCATTTAGAGCAACAACCCGAAACATTTTAAAATTCATGTCAGTACTCCTTTAAAGCCGCTCGCCGAGGCCGGCAGCGTCAATGAAGGAGAGAAGGGCGGCAAGGGCATTACGGCGACGATCGCTGCAGCCGGTGGGAAAGAGGATGTCCTCGAGGGTCTCACAGGGCAGGCCGAGAAGGCGGTAGCAGGTGGCTAGCTGCTTCCTTGCACAGGCAGATGTGGGGCACTCGCACAGCAGGTGAAAAAGTGTTTCAACAGCGCCGCAGTCGATGCAAGCTGACGAAGGAGCTCCCTGTAGCCGCTGTTTTCGTTCCCCCGTCCATGCCGAGCCAGTCCGCTGGGAAAAGAGGAGGGCGCGCTCTCGCCGGGAGAAGCCAGCCATGGGGAGAAGAGGAGGGGGCGTCCATCGGCGACCCGCTCGTCTGGGTGGTCGCGCTGCAATTCTCGCCGAAAATTACATCGCGCGGAATCGAAAGAGTTGGCGTATGGTGTCAATGGGGCCGCGGAGGAATGCGCCTGTTTAGCCAGATCGTCGGCAGCCTCATTTCCCGCGATGCCAACATGGGAGGGAAGCCACTGGAGTACAACATCACAGCCATGCTCCTGAACCGACCGCAGACTGTGCGCAACACGCTGTGAAAGTGGCGAGCCGCGTTCCTCCTTCATGAGTTGTCGCAGAGCTGACCTTGAGTCACAATAAATCGCAGCGTTCTTGATGGTAGGTGACTCACGAAGGAGGTCAGCAGCCAGCTGCAAGCCAACGAGTTCTGCGGTAGTCGAGGAGGCACAGAAGCTGAGGCGGCACTGCAGGGCTTTGCCGAGCTCAGGGGCAATGCAAGCGGCCGCAGCTGAACGGTCTCGTAGCACAGAGCCATCTGAATAGACTTGTGTTCTGCCGGCTAGGTCGTCGTGCATCCTGGCCGCAGCCTCCTGAGCGATGGCACTGTGTGGTGTGTTGCGCTTTGAACGTATGCCCGGCAGTTCAAAGTAAACATAGAGGGGCGCTCGCCGGTGTGGTGGGGGCCAGCGCGCACAAGGGGCAGGCTCGTCGACAACAAGACTATCGTAAAGGTCGATGATTCGACCGACTTGAGTGTTTGGGACAGCACGAAGTCGGGCGAGTAGAGGACCGGCGCCTGGTGCACGATGTAGGCGCTCCACGTGACACAGAGCACGCAGATCCGCTGTAAGCGACGCAGGCCACGTGCGAGTTTCTGCCAGAGTCTCGGCCACACGAGTATGATGAGGGATGCCGTGGCACATTCGGATCACTCGCCGATGATCCCGGTCGATTGCACGCCACTGTGGGGCCTGAAGGGTGCAGAGAGGGAGAGCGTGTAGTGCACGACGGAAAGGGCCATTGCTTCGTATATGGTGCACGCGAAGGCGGGAGGGCATCCGTTGCCGCGAGCGAGGAGTCGACGGACACAAGACTCAACGCGTCAAGCATCCTGCCGAATGCGCCGCACCGCGGGGAACCATCGTAGACGATTATCAGTGGTTAGCCCGAGGTATCGGACACTCGTTTGCCAAGAGATACTCGCACTTTCGAGCTGAAGGCACGGGAGGTGGCGGCGGGCTGCAGCACGAGGGTGAACAACGAGGGCCTCGGTTTTCGTTGCCGAAATTGTGAGGCCAATGTCTCTGATAAAGTTCGCCACGCACTGCAGAGCCATCTGCACCCGCCCGCGCACCTCAGAGCACCTCCGGGTAGGACCGCGCACATAGAGGGCGATGTCGTCCGCGTAAATAACAGCGCGCACTGGGAGAATCGCCGTTTCAGGGAGGCACTTCAAAAGTGGTGCAAGCACCAAGTTGAAAAGAAATGGGCTGAGAACACTGCCCTGCGGCACACCAGTGTGGTTAGAACGCAGTGAACTGGTCGCCCCTCCAACGCGCACGGCAAACGTCCGGTCTGCAAGGAAGGCCCGAACATAATCGAAAAGCCTGCCCTGGACGCCCAGGGAGCGCACAGCACCGACGATGGAAGCGTGGGGCAGCGAGTCGAACGCCGACTGGACATCGAGAAGCAAGTGGATGGCCATCTCCTTGTCGTGGAGAGCCTGCTCAAGTGTGCTGCAAATGGAAGACGTGCTGCATAATCCGTGAGTAGGCGCACTGTCAAGACAGCGCATCTAACATGCCAGTTACTTTTTTTTTTAATTTAAAGAACACTGCAAAGGTGTCTTTGTTCTATTGCGGCGAGATTGATGTTCGAATAGGTTCTATAGAACGGACAGTACATAGCAGTCTGGTCCCTTTAATGCGTAAAAGAGGGGACACGTGGGGGGGGGGGGGGTTACGTCAAACCGATGCTAGTACCGCGTACAATACATGAGCTATTCGCAGACCGCGGGCATAGTCGCGCTTGTGAGCCGTCAAGGTGTTTCCGATGAGTGCGCAGGTGGTATTCGTAGAATTATTACCTCAATTCCACTTGGTACCTTTCAGTGACGTCAACTTCCAGATTTGCACGTAAAAAGTTAACGGGCACCTAATGCTTGAAATGTTTTTATGCTTCAATGTATGTGTTGCATAGTACATATGTCAACCTAAGCAGGGTAGTAAAATGCAACGCTGACGCCGGCACAATGCGTAACTCACGCACTGTTGACAGCACGTATCACTGTCGTTAGGAAACAATATAATCTCTTTGTTGTCCCTACTCGTGTCATGCCTTTCGTGTCACCGCTTCCGCGTTTGGAAGAAGCCTAATTTTTTTTTCTCGCAGCAAACCATTGTTAAACTTCTTTTCGCCGTAAGCATTCCTCCACCGGGTTGTCATCTCGCGCACTCGTAAGGACTTGCAGTATGGGAGAAATGGCCGAGTGCGAGTGGGTTAGAGTTCCACAGGCACGTAGTAACTCGGTGCGAATGCCATTCTGCGTAGTTTGAGACGTCTGCGGAGCAGGCAGTGAGAGATAAAAGAAAAGGAAAATGAAGGGATGTTAACCAGAAAGCCATACGGTTGGCTGGAGAAAGGGAATTGGAAATGAGAGAGGGAGAGGAAGGCGGGCAATGTGTACAAGCGTGCAGAGGACAGCGCTGCGCAGTCAGATCACTGGCACAAGCCAGCCGTTTTCAAAAAAGCGAATTGCACAAAAGCACCAATCAGAAAGCTCACTCGGAAAGCACATTTTTTTCCTTGCCAATACAAGTGTAAGAAACTGACACCTGTTATCGCAGTGTCAAATACAGTACCCGGCACATGAAAAAAAAAAAGACTGTTTCTAACCAAAGTATCGTGAATTGCCTCTGGGCGATTGTGGATATGCCTCGATAAGTCGATTATTATATGCGAGCGCAAACAATTAAGAATTTTTCATATGCACTGTGCTGAAGAGCTTCTTCTTCTTCGGCAATTTGCATAGTATCCGAGTCCACCGTTGTTCATGTCATAGGGTACACTGACTGATCGAATGCATCGAACAGGCAGAAAGAGAGTAAGGCGAAACAAAAGAGAGAGAGAGAGCGAGACAAAAAATGGGAGAGGGGTTCGACAGAGGCGAATCCAATTTGCTGTTCGGCGCATCGGGACAGCAAAAATTAGATTAAGTGGAAAGAGACGAAAGATAAAACAAGAAATTAAACTCGTACACTTCGGATGGGGACACGAGTACACGCAAAGAGAATCTCGCAAATCCCTAGAAGACATCGAGGAGAACAGAAAGAGAAAGAAGTCAGAACACAAAGGGAGAACTCATAAATTATGGCGAGGCGAGGCGAAATCAGGATGAGCATTGCTGTGGCAAGATTACATGCAAGTCTATGCACTATTTTGTTGTCATCGTCGGAGTCGTCGCCGTTGTTCGTGCTGAAGATGACTATCGTGGTAGTGGCTCTGGTTTTGTTGGTCCTATAGAACACTCTATTACGCTATTAGCAACGAAATAAATTAAACTGAGAAGATAGCTAAGGCTCTTCATTGGAGTGATGACTAGCTTGCGAAAACACAATGGAACGACTTCTCCACTGTAAGATATGACTGCCGAGCTTGCCAAAGCGACCATTATTTCCCACTTGTTGCTTGTTTTCACTTCTATAGCGCAATACACGCGCAATGCGCGCTAACTCATCGCGTACAGTATAAAAGGTTCCTCTGCTTGTCGTCTTCATCCAATTATATATCCAATATAGGGTGAGAAAAGTTATGCTTTTATAGTTTCCTACAAAATGCGGCATTCGAAGGTACGTGAAGTTCGCTTTTGGAAATGGGCTATGTATACAGGGGGACACAAAGTGAGATGATAATTATCGTTATCGACCGCCCAATTAACTAACATTGAATAATGAACTTTTTATTGAATGCAGTAAGCGGGCGCGTTTGGATAGAAAAGATACAGGCAGACGTGATTCGACATAGTTAAACTGCGAAGGATTCTTCTTGTATGTCTGTGCTCAGGGATATCCTAGGGATGGTAAAATCGATTAACGATTAATCGATTAATCGATTAAAGGTCCACAATTAATCGATTAATTGTCATCTATTTCTGCCGCTCGATTAATCGAATTAATCGATTAAAACTATTCGATTAATCGATTACGGCACCCCCCAATCCCGCCCCCCAACCTCGCCCCTTGGCCGGAGCGCATGACTGCGAGGCGCGCTATCCTGAGACGCAGATGCCGTGCACATCGTCTCTCTTTCACTGATTTCACTACAGCGCATATTACTGCGCTAGCAGAACGAGCCCGAAGCTGGCGGCGGCCATACCCCATAGAGAAAGATATGATGTCGCCCTGATCTCCGTCGCGTACGGCGTCCCACTCTAAGCACTCCCCAATGCTTCAAGCCCGAGCAGGAGGCGGCTCCACCCCATCGAGGCAGAAATTAACTTGTCCGCTTCTCTCCGGCTCACAGTCTACTGTTGCTCGCACCACGCGCACTTCTACGCAACTGTGTTGCACCAGTTGCACTGCAGGACGATCCGATGAACCAAATGCCTTCTCAGTTCAAGACATACTATAGTAACCCCGTAGTCGATCGCTGCACCAATCCGAATTCACTTGAGACTTGGCACCGCATGCGAACTGGCCTAGATCATGTCTTTGACGTTGCAATGGAGTATTTGCCAATTCCTGCTACGTCAGTAGCATTCGAGCGCCTTTTTTCGTATGCTGGGTGTGTGGCGACCCAAAGGATGTGTCGGTTGTCGCCCGAGCATCTCGGGCAGCTGATATTTCTTCGCTCAGTAGAAAAATGCATGTGGTTCGGAGCAGCAACCCCATGAAACAAAAAAGGGGACTGTTGAGAAAGTTAGCAGCACGGCGATTCGCAAACTTTACCAAAGAAGTTTATTCTTTTCTGTAAATTTCACACGTGCCAGCGCATCGTCTTGTTTCTTATTTTGCTCGTCTTCGTTTTTCGCGGCACTGTTTCATCGTGTTGCCGCATAAACGCATCTCTCCTTACATTTGATAAACGAGTAGTTTTCGTCGCCTGTAGTGTCAATCGCAACTTTCTTTGTATTTTATTCAAACCTCAGATTTTACTGGTTTCTTGTGTAAGTGTAGCATTAATTGTAATATGCGCTGCTTATTTCCTAACTGGTTCTTAGTGCCGTTCTGTTTTACTCTTTAGCAAATAAAATATTGTTTATTAATGAAAGAGAGAGAGAAAATATATTACAAGGCAGAGAGGGTGGCCTGAGCTAGTACGCCCCTGCCTTCTACTCTGCACCGGGGAAAACGCAACGGGGGAAAAAGAGTGATGAAGTACGATGATGGGGAGAGGATTAGGTAATCCGTATATACATGATAAGACACGTTTGCTAGCGTAAAGAAGACAAGGACGCTAGTAACCATCTTTTATTAAGCTGTGTACCAACTAGCCCAACTGTCCGTCTTATAGGGTTTATACCATTTTCATAATTGTTCAGCTAGCTTTCTTGCGATGCAGTTAGCCCAATAATGGCAGCTAGTGACTTCTTCAAACAGAGTGTTCAAGCGCGGTTTGCTTGCGCTGGGACGCGGAAAATGTAGACTCGGCTCTCTTGACACGAACACGCATAATAGACAGCACGTGCAACCTCGTCTCCACTTGAAGCACGAAAGTTGCTGCCATTAGTTGAGAGAAAGTGTAGCGCAGGAATGCGCACTCGCGAATTGTGAAAAGGGTCTTACACACCCTTTATGTAATTTATGTAACTTTACGCGTCGGTTTACCGAACGTCTAGCATCCAGTGCATTACTATTGAAGAAGTGACCTTGTAGCATTTAGTAATACTGTATGGTCGCATATTTAGGGAGAAATACAGCTTTCAGCTAGAGGCCTCCGTCTTGTGTTGTGACAAGAAAGAAGGACAGTCGTGAAATTTATGTTGTAATGTCTGAAACATGAGATAGCGCTCACAGATCAGGCTGTACGCACGATTGAAAAGGTTCGAGTGGCGCCGTGTTAAGGCAACGATCAGATGAAACCTGCGGAGTATACTGGCGCAGTTGCTGTTTATTCTAGCCGGGAGGCAGAAACTCATGTCACTCTATTTCCCGCAGTTGCCTGTACCGATGGTCTGTTTGAGGCCAGTATGTTTCTGTGTAATCTCTGCATGGGTGACCTCAAGGAAAAGATTGCGTCAGTCCGCAATTATAGTATTATGTAGGACTTCCACACTATCTAACCGACAAACCGAGAAAAGATGCCGTGCTTACGAGAGCGAGCGTCTTATTTAATTTCTCCTCGTCTCTCTTTTACCTTTCTCGGGACTCCCTCACCCTCCGCCACACTGCATGTTTCAGCTGCGACTTTCCAACCAGTGTGGTCCCCGAACGCGTCTCCGGTTTCGATGAGCTCGAGTATAAGCTTCGAGAAAATACGACCTGCTGCCGAATAGTCCAGCGATGACGGCCACAGATGCTTGAATCCGCGACATCAACCAAAGACGACAGACCCCTTGTGTCCAGTGTGCGAAAGTGGGAATTTTCGTGCACTGTACACCAGGGGCCCTTCGTCGACACTTTCGAAAGTGGGAATTTTCGATCGTTAGCGCGTCTGATAAAAAGATTTGGGTCCATATCGAACACGAACGATGCCTCTCAAACAAAGAAATATCGGTTTTAAAGCACCCATAAAAAAGTCGATTAATCGATTAATCGATTAAAATATTCCACTGAAAGCAATTAATCGATTAAAGGCTAAATCGATTAAAGATTAACGATTAATCGATTAAAAATTTCAATCGACCATCCCTGCAAAGTTCAAATGCCGTACGCATGATTACGTATGCAAGGCGGCGAGGATCAGCGGAAAGTTCCTCCCTGATGTGACGCGCAGTCATTCCTTGCTATCGCCAGAAGGTATAGTAAAAGGGTAACCGCTATCACACTTGTCTATGCCTTCAACACACCGTAAGATTAAACGCCGCAAGCAATTGCCGCGGCACAGCAAGGAGAAATTTGCGCCACTCCTCGCATGCATAATCATCTGAACCGGAATGAAACTTTGCAGCCTGATATATCAGAGCACGAACGTGCTAGAGGAATTCTTCTAAGTGGAACTGTGCAGAAATACGACTGACTCCAACTTTTCAACACAAACATGCCCGCTTACTGCAGTTACTAAAAAGTTCATTGTTCAATCTTAGTTCATTCGGCGGCTGATATCGATAACGACCATCTCACTTTGTGTCCCCCTGGATACATAACTTTTCTGCAAAGGTGGTCTTCACGTACCTCCCGGTGCTGAATTTTCAGAAAACCATAAAGCTTCATTTTGATCCGCCTGTATATCATCGTATTCCTAGAAAACGCACTGTATCGGGGCTGTCGGCGACCTATTCGTCTACCCCCACGAGGAAAACAAATTCTCCTAGAGCGCCGGCTATTCCGCTCAAAATAGTGTTTCGTGCTGTTTACCGTCCTTTGACGTTTGAGGTGGGTTCTTTTTTTTTTTTTTCTTCGTCATCTTTCTGCCACTCGTCACCGGCAGAGAGTTCCAGAGGAGACAAAAGCCGAGCACGTCGCTACGCCACAGCGTCACCGTCGCGACGCCGAAGTCAGAGACCGAAGCCTCAGCTAAGTTCGTTAGCCTGCAAGCAATTACGTCACAACTCGTTTAGTACAGCGCCGGGGCTTTGCACCGCCTAGATGTTTTGCGTGTCAGCTTCAGTCTAATAAATTGGGCTGCTCGTATTCCCTCTTCGCGGTAGAAAGCGAGGGCCCTATACTTCTGCACGACCACGAACGTGGCCCATTCGCTGTTACGCATCCGGCGCCTCACTCGACCCAGCGGGCGGGCGGGCGTGCCGCTCAGCTCGCCGGAACTCGCGAGGCGCACGTTTATTCAGCCGGGCGTTCGCCGCCCGTCAAGAAACAAAGCAGCCGTGTTGTATCGAAAGAAGACCGGAAAAGGAAGGCCTCGCTCGGCGCTGCTTTCGCGGTCGGCGGCGTGCCCGGCTTTTTATGGTGCTGAAATCGTGGCGTCGTCATCCTCGCGGCTCGCGAGGATCGTCACCGCAAAGCACGCGCGCAGACTGCGTCAACACTGTATGGCACCAGCCGCATGCTCCGGACTGTCGTGTTCGCGTATATAAAGGGGTTTATGCCAGTTATCGGGTGCGAGCTTCAGCTGATCACTCGCGCAGTCACCTGCCCAAAGGATAATAGATGGGTATCTAATATTCTTTTCAACCGCATATCTACGGCTGATAATGGATCACAGGAGGTTAGGACCACTTAACTGTTGTTTTTCCCCCCATTTTCTCTAACACTTTTTTCGCGGTGTGGTGATACCAACAACATATGTTGAATGGTATCCGGTAGATCAAAGTATCAGGATAGGTACGGAAATTGACAATTGTTAACACTGTAATAATAATTGTTGGAGTTTTACGTTCCAAAACCACGATATGATTATGAGGGACGCTTTAGTGGAGGGCTCCGGAAATTTTGACCACCAGGCGTTCCTTAACGTGCACCTATAGGTCTAAGTACACGGGCCTCTATAGCATTTCGCCTCCATCGAAATGCGGCCGCCGTGGCCAATTGTTAACAATCAGTATGAAGCTTCAGAAATGCTGCAAGTTATTGAAGAAACGTGGGCGGCAATACTAACGATGCTGAGCCTGGATGTTCAGCAGGCCGCGGCATTAGAAAACGGCTGTCGGGACAGAGGAACCAGCGACCTCGGGCGAAGAAAGATCATTCCCCTCTGTTTCGCGCAATAAACTGTTTCTACGCCTCTTACTCTGGTAGCTTTTGTATACCAACGTTTACCCCAGTAACAAAAGTTATCCCAGTTATACCAGTTATAGTGGGGTACCTTGTGTACGTGTCACGTAAGAGACGGCTCACATTTTTTTTCTTTTTTATTTGTCTACGGCGATTTCTCTCTGGTGCATGCACGGCCGCTGGTTTGAAAAGAGCGGGGGGGGGGGGGGGGTGAGGAGGTAGGTGAAAGCTGCGAAATAATTAACAGATATGACATACCAAAACGCCTCCCAACTCGCTAAAAAAAAATTCGCGCAGCTTGCACTAGGTCGCGCAATGCTGGGTCACAGCAGAGCTGGTGGGCAGGTGGTTGATTTGTACAGTGCGGTTGACGTGTTCAACATAGCGTCTTTCGCCCATCATAGTTATTGCATCTCACATCGGACAAATCGGCGCACGTGTTCTGGGTGTGAAGCGGAAGAGGACGAAGATGAAGAAGAGGAAGAAGACAACGCATTCCGGTTCGTGATGACGATAGTTTTCTTTCTACGCCACACGGCAAACTATACTTGCAATACTATACTATACAAGGCTATGCTTCATCTCTTGTTTTCTATTTTTTTTTGTGCGTTGCTTTCTATCGCTTTCTGTCTCTGTGTATTTCTTTCTCAGTCTTTCTATATTTTCCTTTATTTCTTCCCTTTCTTCCTCTATATTTCTCTCTTTATCTTGTTTTCTGGCTTTCTCTCTCTATCTCTCTGTAGTCGTTCTCTATCCTTCTGTATATTTTCTGTTTCTTTCCTTTCTTTCTATCTCTCTATTTTTTCTCTCTCTGTACTCGTTCTCTCCTCCTCCCTACCCTGACATTTCTCCACCTCGCCCTCACATCCATCCCCCCCCCCCTTGCTATACTATACTATACAAGGCTATGCTGTGCTCTGCTAGCGTGCCTGGATAGCCGAGTGGTTGCAACGCTCGCCTTCGTATCGTGGGGACGCGGGTTCGAATCTCGCCAACAAACTTTTTTCGCCAAGAACTTCTCTCTTTCTATATCTTTCTTTCTCTTTCTTTTCTCTCTCTCTTTCTCTCTTTCTTTCTCTCTCTGTGCTCGTTATCTCGCCCATCAGAGATATTGCATCGCACGCCGGACAAATAGGCGCACGTGTTCTGGGAGCGATGAAGAAGAGGACGAAGAGAGCGCGTGCCAGTTCATGATGATGACAATTTTCTGTCTACGACACACGGCAAACCTCGACCCTAACAGCTCTGCTATAAAAAAAATCGCAGACCTAAGGTAAAATTAATCACATATAGGGTAGAGGAGCTGTGCCAGGAAATAGTTCCTTATCGTTTATTTTCTTTTTCTTTTCTCTACACGGCATTTGACGAATGTTGGGTTTCGTCGCCGCTGCCCATTTTGTCCGACAAGCTCGCTTATTTTTTACGTTGTGCGCTAACGCTAGCCTGGTCGTTGCACCCCATAATCCTGGAGTTTACGCACTGCGCCCCGTCCTCGGGTGACGACAAGTGTCAGGACAAATGAAGCAGAAAAAGTAAGCCCGAGGAAAACAGTGAGCTAAGCAGGCACGAGGCCAATTTTCCTGTTTTCTACAGCTACCATTGGTCGCTTTCTCACCGGTATAGGCGAGGTTAAGAAGGTTCAAGAGGGTTCGATAACACTAGGTGGTAGCGAATAGGGTGCTGTCGTGTGTGAACAACGCAGTTTACCTGAAAATAACCGAGCCTAAATTTCATCTTCGTTAGTCAGCATGCCCCAAAAGCCGTATTCTATAAGGAACCGGCCGAAAGGACGGATCAGACAACGCGTTCCCCGTCATGTTACTTCCCTTTTCTTCACCCCCCTTCAAACGTGCCAGGAGGGAAAGCTTAGAATGTGAGTTCACGTGTTCAATATAACCCGAAGCTTGCAAGAAAACATAGAGCTTCCTACAATAAATAGTGCGGGGAACTCTGGCAGTGTCTATGCGCGGGCTGCTAGCGTAGGAATAATGGGTAGTGCATGGATTTCCTTCCCTAAACTTCGTTCGGCTGGCTTCATGCGGCTTTGCGACTCTAAGGACCAGTCATGTACGACAAAATATTGCATTATGAACGAGACAGTTTGCAGCAATTACGCACGTGCATAGATACCCATGGTCTTCACGCGTTAACAAAAGTAAAATTGCTCAGAAATTTAGGAAGCCGATGCAGTAACGCCAGTGTTGTCTCCTCTATATACTGGTGCCCAAATTTACCAACATCAAAGATATAAGTACCAGATATTAGTCGTGCTTTAATATAAACTTACATTTTACTCACTAGTAGGTGATGCGTCAGTGTTTTTTCAAGTACGTAAAAGAGTAGATGTGCCTTCTAAATACATAATCGGTTGCTTCTATAAGTGCAGGATAAGTGCTCCACTGCGTTCTTTACGAACTATGGCTCAAAGTACATCCAGTCCCAGCGTAGCGGGACTATATTCTCACCTCCCTAACTTACCATCGTCATTCATTACTATTTCGCTCCCCTGTCCCCCTTCCCCGGTGCAGAGCAGCAGGCCAGAGCAAACTATAGCTCAAGCCGACCTTTCTGGTTTTCTGTAAATAAATTATCTTTCTCTATCGCTCAGAGTGCTGCTCCAAGCCACGAAAGAAGGGTGGTTTCGATCAGCGTTTGGTAGTTGGTCTCGCTTTGAAACGTGGTCTTAGAATGCACGACGGTGCTGCGCTGAACTGCGTTGTAAACTGCGGCTAAAGTTACTTCCTGAGCGTCGTCTGCGGCAGCATCTAGGTGCATTAACTCGGCATTGAACTGAATTCATATAGCGCGCGAAAACTGCTGCACGAGCTGTAGCTTTCAGCCTTGAGTAGCCTTGTTACACAGAATGAATATTAGCCGTGAAAGCGGCCACGCAGTTTCTGGCGCGTTTAATGAAAAAAAAAAGGGGGAAAGGAAAAGCTGCAGAGCTTACCGCTGAGCTTTGCGAAGCTTGAACAGAAATACTTAATACATTGCCAAATTCATAACAAATAACTTCTTCGCCAAGAAATATACACAAGGCTGAGGCAAACGACCCGGCAGCATTGCAAATGACAATGATGAAAACAAGAGGCCGATGCGATTTGCCGCGAAACAAAAAGACAAAAAGGGATAGTAATTTCATTCGCGTCACTTAATCTGGAAAACAGCAGTAAACAAAGCCACAAGAACGCCTGGAGCCGCAAGCACGAAGTCTAGGCAGATTCTTTCACTAACCATCATTCTCATGGTAACTGAGTGACCGTGGCGCCGGAGTTCCCTCTAGTAATTTTTGCAGGAAACTCCGTGACCACAACATGCAGCATTAAGCGTTATGGCAGCGTTTTCGTTCGTGTCTTACTCTAATGACACGGTGCACTTCCTTGATGCCGCTTGTCATTGAAGAAGACCAACAAAGCATGTGTGTGTGTGTATGCCGCTTGCGTGTTTGTCTGATCACTCTGCACGTGATATCGTTCACACAACACCTGTTGTAGCATGACCACCAGGCCGTTATCTAGGTAAACACTAGCGTCTTTCACTGAAGACAGTTTTTCTTCCTCTCTCTCTTTTTCTTTGTCTATAACGTCCAAGAAAATTCATTAGATAACTATGGGGCATTTTACTTTATTACACAATTTTATATTCATAGAACAGTGGAGTGAGAAAAGGTGTAATATTGCTTGAGAAACCAATAGATGCGGGGCGCACTGCCGGGACGGATGTATTGAAAGTGGCGGCAGTCTCATGCAGTAGCATAGCCTGAGATTTTGTTAGAGGGGTGTTCAACTATACTTTATACTTTATGTATATCCGTTCATGCTTTTTTATGTGTGCATGTACACATGCAGAATTGAAAAATTTCGGGAAAAGGTTTGAAGTACCCCGGACCCCCACCCCGCTGGCTATGCCAGTGGTCTCATGATTTGTGTATGTAAATGGCCGTGAATTGAGTTAGTGTTGTCTGGCATCAGTAGGCAATTGCAACAGGTGGGTGCGTCAGTAATGAATTGATCGGTTTGTACGTCGATTTTGTTTTATATAGTTTTCTATTTCAACTTTTTGATCTAAGCCTGAGTGCCTCGTCGACTGAATGGGTTGAACTGCGCAAGGTGTAATTGCTATTGCTAAGGTTTTAAAACGAAGCAATAAGTAATGTAAAGTAATATCGGTAAACAGCCTTCGCGCATTTGCTTGCTTCTTCTTTTGAGTGTCATCTATATTTTGGAAGTTTGGTCGGATATCTTATAACAGTGCCTTGATTAACATCACAACTATTGAAGTCTGGTTGCAGAACCAGATTATTTTGCTTTTGTAGCTTTATTCGCTGCGCACTCAGCGAGTGTGCTAACAGGGTCAAATATGAGCAAGGCTGTTACCTTGTTTGTAAGGACGGTGGATCATGTTTTAAGCAACGGGCCATGCCTACACCCCAAGGAATGCACTAACGTGTATTATTTCTTCACGATGCTATAGAAAAAGACTCCTGCCAGGCGTACCTGATATGCGAGTACCACTTTTGTTTATCTTTTTGCTTGCACCGCGAGAAATTTCTTGCTCAGAAAAACAGACGATTAACAAAAACGCAGTGACAGCGTACACTGCTCCTCAGGCTCAAGATAGCAGAGCGAGGGTGGCGGTTAAAGGCGTTCTTGACGCGGCGGGATTCAGCGGCACGAGTAAACATGCGCGTGTGCATCCGTGGCCACTGTCCCTCTTGTCTCCGCCCCCTAAAGCAAAGGTGTGTCCAAGGTCACAGACGCAATTAAGGACTCAGCTCTATTTTCACTTTCTTTCTCTCTTTTTTTCTTTCTTTGACCTTTGTGAGCTCGTTGAGAAAACCAAGCCGGGATCCGGTGGGGTGGCAAGGGCCGCCGCGCAACGCTGAGGGTGTACACTGCGTCTGAAATACCGCGCGTCGCGTCGCTGATGCGGGGGTTCCGTGCCTCGCGTTCCCGGCGCGATGCCTCAGCGCGTCCGGCGGCCGGGGCCACAGCAGGCACCGCAACAGCAGCCGCGTTCACTCCGGGACGGAAGCAAAGAGGAGTAGTACAGCAACAAAAAAAAAAGAAGCAACAACGAGAGAGCGGCGCACCAGAAGGATTCAGCGAACACGCGGGGCAAGGCAGGAGCAGCGCAAACGCCGAGGCGCCGCCGTCGCGCGCGTGCCGCAGAGCAAGGCGGGCGAAGTGGAGCGCTTTTTCTGGCCGGGCGGCCCCCACCAAAATAGAGCGCTCGCTCGTTCGCCTCTCGCGGGCCTCGCGTTGCGTCACCGTAGATCGCTTTTCTCCTGGCCACAATTGGACAGGAGGCCCGGGCGTCCGGAATGAATCCCGGCCCAAACCTCTCTCTCGAGGCTGCCGGGAAACCGCTCGCGGTGTCTGGCGCGTAGGTGGGCTTTACCTCACGGTGCCTGTTGCCGCTGGCTGCGCTGGTTGCCCGCAGCAGTTGTTGCGTGGCGGTGAAGCGCTGCGAAGCTTTTTTGCCCGTGAGCTAACTAGAGATGAGCCGGCGTTTGGAAACCTCTCTCGTGTTACAGGGGCGTTTCCCGGGGAACGCCGCGTTGCGCTGTGAAAAATTCCGAGGAACCGTGCAGAACCAGAGGGAGCTTGGAATTCACGGCGTCTCGCACGCGTTGCGTAGATATGATGCCAGTTTCGTCCTCTTGCCAACTTTCCTATTGTTAAGCAAAATATTTATTTTTCTGTTTCTCTCGCCTTGTCACCGTCGCGAAGCTTGGCAAAACTTCGCGCATACCCTTTCGACAAAAGCAGAAATGGTGAGTAATAGACGACATGGACATCCGCACTGGCCGCTTTCTGATAGTCAACATCATCCGTTTCGTTAGAACGTATCGTGTTCACGAGAAGGTTTCTCGGTCATTCGGAGCAAAACACCGGTCTCCGGTGTATGTAGTATATGTGCTCCGATTTCTTAGCAATACTCGAGCGTGTATTAATGAGGTGAAAAACATGTAAGGAGCTGGCATAGTGAGCACCAACTGTAAATGACATCTCGCGCTACGTTCACGCATGAGCTGAAATGTGATTGCGTGCTACGCTCATGGAATCACCTCGATTTTCATCAGATCTTTCTAAGGATGAGTCCGTTTATATTTCTTTAATTTCAAATCTTTGTGAGGTAAGCGTTCTCAATAATCACGCGTATATGTTGCGGTTTTTCTTCCTCACGTCAATAAATGCCCTTATAAAATGTTATAATTGTTTTTTTTTTTCGATCTTTCTCTCATTTGCCCTTTCCACGATTACTTTCGGCACGGTATCTTATGACGCATTCTTTTTCTCTCTCTCTCTCTGCTTATTATGAAATCGGAAATGCTGGTTTGATGGTTTTTGGAGTTCAACGTCCAAAAGCGACGCAGGATATGAGCGGAGAAGGGAGGGAATAAAATCTTTTGCTTTTTTCCCCCTCCCTTACTCCCCCGTTTGGCAGGCCAACCCATCTGAATGGTCATGGCTTTCCCTTTCCCCATTCGCGAACTTGCCTTCCCTTCTCCTCCTCCACTTTTGATGTGAGCAAAGTGTACACAAACACGCTGCAAAGGAAGGCAGTTGCTCCCTTGACGACGAGAAGTCCACTAGTCTAAACGTTGGCTCCATGCAGCGACATTCCCTGCTCAACGATTTGCAGCCACAATGAGCAAGAGTACACGTGGTTTTTGTTAATTAGCGAAACTGGAAATGGCGCTGTTTTTTCACGTTGTTCGCTGGCCCGACTCCCGTACTGCGCTGCATGCTTGTAATGCTCGTAATGTTATCGTATTGGCAGCAGGTGCTGTGGCGCAGTAGCCGCTATTCTTGTTTAACACGTGACAATAGCGGTAGCAGTTTGGACGCGGCAGCGGTGAGGCTGAAGAGTTTCTTTCTTTCTTTCTTTTTGTTTCATGCGACGCTACCATGTTTACATACGCCGCGCAAAGCGAGAGCGAAACTGACCTTGGGCTCGTCACGCCCAAGCTGTGCGCGAGAATAAACTGGGACTCGCTGCGTCACCACCACTCACTGCGCAAAGCGACCGTAGTATAGGGGGCTTTTTTCGCAGCTCATTGTTCGTACGGAAACTGTTACGTCTCGATGTACATACAGATATTTATTTATTTATTCAAAATGCCTTACAGGCCCATTGAAGGGCATTGAGTAAGGGGGGCATCAGTATTTACAAAACAATAAAGAGGAATACAGACAAAAAGCAAAAAAAAAGAAAAAGATAACAAACAGCAAGACGGAACAACGTTATACAATGCTAGAGTACAATGAAATCAGGTTATCACGGAATGTTTCACGATTACGGATGGATACAATGTGATCAGGAAGATCGTTCCAATGTGCAATGGCTCGAGGTAGTGATGATGAGTTAAATGCCTGCGTGTGACCATGAATGCGCGTGAAGCTACGTGCGTTGTGGATGCGTCGGGATGTGCGCACAGGAGAATGAAGTGGCAAACAATTAAATTTATCACTATAAATGTACCTGTGAAACAGACATAAAAGAGCAATGGTGCGGCGTTCTTCCAGTGAATGAAATGCAAGGTCTTGTTTTATTAGTGTAATGCTTGAATGATAGTCGTAGTTCCCAGAGATGAATCTAGCTGCCCTATTCTGGACGGCTTCCAACATACGTACTAGGTAGTCTTGATATACCCCAGAACGTAAACGGAACGCGTGAGGGGCGGCCGAACCACATCTCTGTGTACTATCCAAAAAAGATGTAATTCAGTGGGAAGATGCAAGCTTGAAGAGATGAAAAATTTGTGAACGCGGGATGTCGCCGGAGCCTGCATCCAGCTACTCCCCGTGTTCACGAACTTTCCATCGCCGTGTACACATGCGTATAGGTGCGAATTGCGCTACATGGTCATGCGATATGTTTTTGACGACTGTCTTATCGGCAGCTCCGGCGAACGAGCGCTTCTTCCAACTGTCGAGCTTGCCACACGATTTATTAGCGGCAAGCAGCTCTTGTCAGAAGGGTTTGCTTGATACACGCGCAGCGCCTGTCACTGTCCGCTGTTTGTTTCATTGGAAGCGCTACGATTGCCTTGGTGACCACGGTTCTGTGATTTCAAAGCGCGGGCAATCGATTTGCGCACGTTTGTTCTTTTATTTCCAGTTATTCTCGCGGAAATCAAACAAGAATAATCACGTCATGAGACAGGCAACTACGGTGTCTCCGTCAACTATACGAAAAAAAATTACACCATGTCCCACTAAAGGGAACCATGTGCGGATGCAAAGCAGCGGATGGGTCGACTTAAAGTTCCGTTCATCACGGACACTTTGTCCGATGTTAACGCGTCCTTGCAAGTGGAGCCCTCTATGAATTCACTGTAGTTGCTGTTGCTGTCACTCGTCCCGAACTCTTGTTGGAGCACGCCACGCGAGTTCATCGCCACGCCACGCGGGAGCATGTGCGTTCATCGCGCGTTCGCAGAATATCGTTCCCCGACGCCATCACGTGATTGCTGAGAGAGTGTAGGGGGGAGAGGCCACAGCGTCTTACCCAGCCCCTTACACAGGCCCGAACGCGCTAGCGCGTGCCAGCGCGTTCTGACTAGGATACAACGCGTTGGTTCATCGCGCGTCTGCAGAACCTCGTTCCCCGACGCCATCACATGATTGCTGAGAGAGTGTAAGGGGGAGAGGCCACAGCCCCTTACACAGGCCCGAACGCACTAGCGCGTGCCAGCACACATGGTTCCCGAGCGGACGGTCGCCAATGGAAGGACGGACACAGCCCCGAGCAAAAGTTGCTTCGCATCTAAAAAACTTGGAGGACGCTTGAGCTCCGCCTTCAGCGTAATTGGGCGCCGTGCGCATCGGCTTGTAATGGCCGCTGTGTAATGAGTGGGCTTTTAAGACACCCAATTGCTAGCCTCGCTTCGGTTATCGGTGCATGCCTCAACCGTGCCGCAATGAAACGAACGTCTGTGCGCGTAACATTGGCGGTTTCAAACTATCCTAGAACACCTACTGCAAGTACAGTTGCGCAGTGCCCACTACGCCATAATTCTTTCTTTTGCGAATCAGCCAAGGGCTCACTACGCGTCCGTAAGGCCACACGCAAACCTACGCACTTTGTTTATGCATTTGGCCCCGCCACGGTGGTCTAGTGGTTATGACGCTCGACTGCTAACCCGGAGGTCGCGGGATCGAATCCCGGCCGCGGCGGCTGCATTTTCGATGGAGGCGAAAATGTTTGAGACTCGTGTACTTAGATTTAGGTGCATTTTAAAGAACCCCAGGTGGTCGAAATTTCCGGAGCCCTCCACTACGGCGGCTCCCATAATCATATCATGGGTTTGGTACGTTAGACCCCAGATATTATTATTGTTGATGCATTTGCTGATGGTGATGATTAAATATGCCTGAGCGCCTGTGCGCTTTCTAATGGGTGCGCCTTTAAAACACCCACTCGTTGCGCAATTCACATGTTTCGACGCCTGGCGCGATTCTACGCTTCTGCCACGCAACATAAAATGGGTAAAGAAGACTCCTCCCACTACATCACATTCATATAGTGTTCTTTTTTTTTTTTCCGAAGCAGTTTCAAGCAATTGGGTGGCTCTGTGGTAGAACACCTGGTCGTCCCGCTGATAGGCTGGGTTCGATTCTCACTCGAACCGAAGGTTTTATTATTTATTTTATTTGCATCTTTCTCGTTTTTTCGGTCACGGACAACCCTGATTTTTTGCTCGCAACCAACGACGCCGACACCGGAATTTCTGCGAAACGAGCTCTTTAACGTTATCGTGTTAATAAATAGGTGCCGCAAGCGCGTAAGCGGCTCCCCATAGCATTGTTTGCTGGAACAAGCGGTTCGCCTGAGCCATTAATCAGGCAGGGTTTAAAAACATATTGAAAGACACTGCAGATGTTGTTTGCGCATGCTACGCAGCTTATGAAACACCGTTGCTATAGACGATTTTCCGCAGCTGGTTTGTTCAATCAAAACTAGATGGCGCCACCGCACCGTGGCCGTCCCCCTACCGTTAGAGTGTACTACTACCGTGGCCGTCTCCATGGCCATCCCCCTGCCGCGGCCTTTGGCAGCGCTGCTCAATACGTCTCCATCCGCGTCGCGTCGTCTGCTCGGCGTTCCCACAGCGTCTGCGTGCACGCGAGTAAAAGCGAGCAGACGGCAGCGCCGGAAAAGTAAACATGGCGGCACCTGTGGATGCAGTTTCCTTCCGCCTCGAATTTATCACGTCGTCGTCCTGCGCTGTGTGGCCCGTAAGTTCAAAACCTGCGCATTTATTTGCTTTATATTCGCGTTCTGAAGCTTCGAGAGCGATGTACTCGTCGGTATTTTGCAGTGTTTACAAGATTCATTCTCATATTGTCGGAGACAAGGCTTAGCAGGCATGGCTAAATAAACATAGCTGATCGCAAATATAAAGACAAAGCATACCCGACGCTTTTTCTCCAGCGTGAGCTGACACAAAGCGATGGCCGATTTTGCCATTTATTTATTGCTGCGAGCACAGTGGGCGAGTAGCAAGCGCGAGTTCGGATCGAAGCGGGCTATCGCGTCTGCATGGGTGCTGCCATGTTGGCTTGTTACCCCAGCTACTGGCGGTTGCTAATACAACAATAAAAGGCATACACCATAAATGCGAAGTAGATTAAACATATCGCTTATCGTTGTGTCGTGGTACGTACCAAACAAACGCAAATGTCTCAACGTTTTCAACTATGAGGCGATTGCATGTAGAACTATGTTTTGCTGCGCAAACATGTGACTTGCTTAAACACTGCTGCAACCAGCTTGTGTGGTACGGCCACGGCCGCTTCGCTGGCCCAATGCGTTGGCTGGGGCAAATGGCTGGGGGAAGGCCATTTACGATCACGTGATCAAACATGGCAGCGCCCGTGCGCCGCTGCGGAAAATCGTCTACAGCGCCGGGAGACGCAGATGACCCAGAGCTCGCGCGTTCCATTTACTTTTCGGGGTACCTGTACTACATGCACGCAAAGCCAGGCTTGCCAAGACCATGTTCCATACTGTAGAGACGCTTTTCTTCCCATTATATTGATCCCCCGTGGCAGCTTAGCGGCTCTGGTGCTAAGCTGCTAAACTAGAGGACAAGGGCTCAATGGCCGCGGCCACGGCGGCCACATTTCGATGATGGCGAAATGCAAACACACCCGTGTACATAGATTTAAGTGCCCGTTAAACAACCCCTCCTCCTCTAAGTAGTCAAAATTGCTCCGGAGTCTCGCCACTACGACATGCCCCATAATCGTATATATTGCTTTTGACTCGTGAAACGCAGGAATATTTTTTCTTATATACATATTTATTATCACACGTCTCGTGCTATGACCAATCCTGGTGTTATAAAGGGGGGGGGGGGGGGGCTTCGTGGCCGTTTTATGAGAATTTAAAGGGAAAACAACCTTTACGAAAAAAAGAGACAACTACTACAGTAGCCACATTTTGTATGGGAACACGAGAATCGCACGCAGGTCCGATTCCGAAGTATCACCGTGTCATATGAGTACAGATCGAGCCGCATCACCGCTGCCGCGGTAGCACGGTTCACTGTTTCTTGCTGGGCGCACGGTAGTCGTATGAACGCCGGAAGGTGTGCGCAGCTCGTAGCTGTCTTACTTCGCACAGTCGCAACTGGAAACAGTGGAATATAAGCTGAGGCTGCACGGCAGCGCAGCGATCGAGTTTCGCGAATGCCAGGGCGTCCCACTGCAAACGACTTTCCGCCGGGTTACCTCATTCCTCCGCTTCGCTTTCTCTCTCACTTTTCTCTTTCCATTTCCCCCCTGACGCGTTCAGGTGTACGTGTGCCCCTTTTCTCAAACAGCTACAAGACACATTTTCTCCGCCCACGGTAGTATATAGCTGCTCGAGTGTCGTTGCGGCGAGCGGAAGATACCAACGCGATAAACGCAGCACCATCCGAGTTCGGCGCTGAATACGTTACGGCAGCTGTATACGCGAACAATGAAGCGACAGCCTCTCCTTTCAGTACAGTGTTGTAACACTATTCGAGGCAAGCTCACCCTCTCGAGTGGCTTTGAATGTAATAACAGTACGCTCAGTTACAGATCACACTGAGGTTGGTTTGCCAACAACGCTGTTATTTATTATTATCGCCATCATCACCATTAACAAATTTAAGCATATCGCAAGACAAAGGACTCTCGCAGCGATCTCTAGTAACCCCTGACCTGCGCCCACCTAGTCCATTATTCGCCTGCGAAATTCTAATCTCATCGCTACACCTATTGCTCTGTCTACTTCGACTGCGCCTCCCCACCCTCTCTTTTTCTTTACTTATACAAAGAAAAATAGGGAGGGAATACGAAAGGGAGAAGGCAGGGAGGTTAACCAGACAGCGGTCCGGTTGGCTACCCTACGCCGGGGGAAAGAGAAGGGGAGTGGAAAGATGGGAGAGACAGAGAGAGAGGGGGGAGCGAAAAAAAAAGGAAATGATCAATAAATGCACTGACACGCATGTGGCGGTGCCACTGTAAAAATATACGAAGAAAAATAAACGAACGACACTCTAAGGGTGATGGCGGCTCTTTTTCGCATGCCCATAGTCGACAGGATAAGGGTTCTGGGGTTAACTGGAGAGGCTAAAGGCACCAACGGGGAAATGGCTCGCAATCTCGAAGCAAAGGTTTCTCAGACGATGCTCATAATCAAAAGAATCCCTAACAATCATAGTGGCATGAAAGAAGCAAGTGTCATAAGGCTCATCCAAGCGTTTTTCGTTAGCCAAATCACATATGTGGCCGCAGACCATATATCATATATATGGTTCGCAGCAGAAAAAAACGAAACTAAACGGCCTCACCCGGGAAATATACAAAAGCATAGGACTCGTGCAAAGCACAAGTACGGAGAGGCTCCTAGAGCTGGGTTTACATCACACACTTGAGGAATTAATGGATGCGCGATGTATTGCACAGTACGAGCGCCTCTCTAAAACCAAGACTAGTAGGTACATTCTAGAGAAACTCGGCGTCAATTAACACACACAATATGGCACCAAATGCGATATTCCACGAGATATATGTGTTAAGCTCACGGTCACACCATTGCCCAAAAACATGCACCCCGTGCACTACGCAAGAAGAACGCAAGGCAGAGCAAAAACCAGGATAAAGAGCTTCGAAAACAAGAAAGAAGCGGTCTTCGTAGATGCCGCCTGTTACAAACACAAAGGCTGTTTCGTCGCAGCTGTAGTTAACCACAATAAACAATGCAGCACAAGTTTGACAATAAACACGAGACACATTAAAACGGTGGAAGAGGGAGCTATAGCTACAGCCATAGCACAAACTGACGCCTATTATATATAATCAGCGATTCAACTTTGCAGTGCGCAACTTTCAGTATCAGTACGCAACTTTGCAAACGGCAGAATCTCCCCTGAGGCACTGCGTATTCTTATAACAGGCAAAACAACCCATGACGACAGATGCGTCTGCATTCAATGGATACCAGTCCACACACCCGACCCCACGGTAAAGGTCAACCCTAACGAGACAGCCCACAACGTAGCTCCAAGACTCACTTTCCGAGCTACTCCACATGTTGATCCTTCGTCAGAGTCTCCCGATGTGTGCGAGGACAAAATGACCACATTCAATGACATTACTAAACATTATAAACTGCAGAGGTGCGTTTACCCACCACCTCACCCTAAACTCTATAAGTCGCAGTCTGTTCAATGGCGACAGTTACAAAACAAGTCATATAAGAGTCGGGCTACATGCTACTACTACATGTTATATATCCGGAAATATACACGACCGACAAATGTAAACATTGGGATGCACGAGCTACTTTAGAACACATACTATGGCAATACCAGGGATTAATACACAGTAATGAGACCGCGGCCTCCACCGACAGCCTGCGCGCGAGTTGGCGGGCCGCGCTGCTCAGCTCAGCCCTGGGCGAGCAACTCTGGGCAATCCAGCGGGCTGAGGAAGCCGCTAGGAGGCAAGACCACCTGGCCGACACCTAGACAAGAGTCCAGTCCACAAATACGCCGGAACCCGCCAGGGCAGTCTACTGGTTGCGGTGCTCGACTGCTGACCCGAAGGTCGCGGGATCGACTCCCTACCGCGGCGGCCGCGTTTTCGGTGGAGGTGAAAATGCTTGAGGCCCGTGTACTTCGCTATGTGCACGTTAAAAGAACCCCAGGTACAGAGTCGAACTTTCCGGAGCCCTGCACTACGGTGTCCCTCATAATCGTATCGTGGTTTTGTTTTGGGACGTTAAACCCCAACAATTAATATACAAATACGCCGGTTATACAAATACGCCGGAGTCCAGCCAGTCAGTCAGTCAGTCGACCGACTGACCTCCTCCTCCACCTCACTTCCCTTTCCCACCCCCTTGCTATGCTATACCATAAGAGGTTATGCTATGCTTCACCCTCTACCCTCCTCTTTTGCCTCCTCCTCGCCCTCACATCACACCTCCTCACCTTCACTTTCCTTTCCCATCCGCTTGCTTTTCTATACTATACAAGCCTATATTATGCTAGGAGCTGCTTGCCGTCTAGCTTTGCGTCTACGCTAAACGGATATACCACTAGCGTAAACAGCTCCGCTACTAATTATAGTCCCTACCGTGGACGTCATAATCTCGTTACAGAAGGTGGGTGGAACATGCCCAGGAAAGATGGTGCGCGCGTAGCGTCTTATAGTCTTCTATGTTGCTTTTCTGCACTGGCGCGCATAACATGACCGCTCAAGACCAACTTTTAAGAATCGTTACGCTCGGCCCACGCAAAGCGAACATGAATTTTCATCTGCCCGTCAATAATGTTTTGACTGCAGTGGACGTGAACATTATTCGGGCCTTTTCTTGCTTAGATTTTGAAACGTTGTATATCATGGGTCATGATATACAACGTCCATGAACTCGTCACCTCATCTTATTTATTGCAAAAGTGGCTAATTCTCATCGAATAAAAGCTGTGTTATTGCAGAAATCTCTATGGCCTGCAGAAATAAAAAACCGTGAAGTTCGCTTTCATATCATTTTTATAATGAGTGTATGCATTATGCTTCTGCTGTATATGCTGCTGTTGCCTTGCGGAAAAGCTCACGCACTTAAGACAGCGCTCATGCAACTAATCGGTTTATATGTAACGCATTTTGTATCGCACATCGCATCCGTTCAGTACGGGGTAACGCTGTGTAACAACTCACCACACCTGATTATCCTCAACGCAATAAAAAAATTACACATCATCTCCCCCTACGGGCAACCATGGTGGGATGTGAAAGCATTGCGGGGGTATGCATCGAGTTTCCGTTTCTCTTATGTGACTTATGAGATGGTGGTGGTCGAGGCGTTTGAATTACCGCTTGCCGACACTGACGCTTACGTTCGGCTTCCCGAGAACGCTGCTCCGCCACCGCTGCTCCGTGGCGGTGGCGCTGCCGCTGCAACTAGCGCCGACGTTTACGTTGTTCATGGCGTTCAGCACACCGTTGCACAGAGAGAGAATGACGTAAATACATAATATAGCGGAACAAAACAAGGTCAGAGAAAGAAGCACACCAGACGACCGCTAGTGGTCGTCCGGTGTGCTTCTTTCTCTGTCCTTGTTTTGTTCCGCTATATTATGTATTTAAGTCAAGACCAACTAGCTCAAATTTCAGCTTTAAGAGAATGACGGACGCACAGCGAACGCGCGCTTTCGCATCCTCGCAGCTTCGAGATTCGCTTGCCGGCGCTGCCGTTTACGTTCAGCTTCGCGAGCGTCCATAGCGCCGTTGCGAATTAGAGTGCA
Organism: Rhipicephalus sanguineus; assembly: GCF_013339695.2. NCBI lineage: Eukaryota > Metazoa > Arthropoda > Arachnida > Ixodida > Ixodidae > Rhipicephalus > Rhipicephalus sanguineus. The sequence continues at coordinate 114,152,445 of NC_051176.1, read as the reverse complement.
ACGGGAGCGAGCACGCGCCGCATTATATAAGAGCGCACAGCTGTGACGGAGAGAGAGAAATGGGAGAGGAGAAATGGAGCGGAGGCAGCGCTCACGCCACCTCCTCCACCCCATCTCCTCGCGCTCACGCGAGGAGAGGAAGGAGAGTTGGCGCATGCGCAGTATGGGTGCAGACGCCGCAGAACGGACTCTGCCCCGAGCATAAGATGCTTTCGCATCTAATATGTGTCTTCAAGAACAGTTGTATTATTAAGCAAACGTTGCTGTGCCTCCTCTTCCCTGTTTTGGCGAGTCTATTCTGTCGGCTTTTTGCCGTATATGATAGAATGGTCCTGCAGATATTGTAGTAGAAAACTGGGCTGTTGCCGGAGACTATGTAAACCGTAGACGTGCGAGGATCACGTGACGAAGGTTACGATGCCTTGATTGTTTGCATGGCGGCCCCTAACAGCTATGCTATAAAATGCGTCGGCGAGCATAAATAGCCCTATTGCGTTTAATTAACTGTTTCACGAAAGCTTCGCTTAATATAAACTGCAATGTGTGCGTTGATTTTGCACAAATTTACGGACCCAGCTGGGTGGTCCCATTACTATGGCGTTGTACTGCTAACACGACATAGTGAGTTCGATTCCCACTTCGGTGTGTAGTGCGTCCACACTTCGATGTGGGTGAAATTGGAAAACGTCTGTATACTTCGATTCAGGTGCACGTTAAATAATCCCAAGTGGTCAAATTTAATCCGGAGTGCCACACTATGGCGTTAATCCTCACGTTGTCCTATATGACGCCACGCAAAACCCGGGCATTTATTAAATAAAATCAGCATAATCGTAGGTTTGTTCCTAAATAAATAAATTAAATATATATGAGTAGCGCGAACGCAGCAGCCCGCTTACGCCCCTTGCCCAGCATCGCTGAAGTAATCCACGAATGAACTATTTATAAGCCCATTCCACGCCTGGCTTCGCAACAATGTAGGCGTTACATTATCTTCATGTGACCGCCAATGTCGTATCAACGAACACTCTTGTGTCCAGTCCAGGTCAGGTGCACGCGACGGTTTGCGAGGGCTATAAGCAATCTATGAAAGCCGGGTTTCAGGAACTACGCAGCGCGTGTTCTAGGCATTTCCGTTCCGGCAAGTCCAACCGCTGGCACGGGCGACCGCATATATAGACTTGGAGATGGGTGAATGTCACATTTGTGAGGTGCTCGACTGTGTCGGCTCGCGCATGTATAGAGGGTCGTTCATATTTGCGGTTTTTTTTTTTTTAAGTAGCGATGCGTAGAAATGAAATGAGGTACCACGCATTGAGCGCAAAGGGGAGGTGGTAATGCAAGGATTCCTTTCGCTCTCATTTATTTTATCATCCACTGAAGTCGTACAAATGATATCGTGGTCGTTACATTAACCTGACCTAAGAGGTATACAAAAGACAGCGCTCCTTAAACCAATGTATGTTTACTTACAGTCGTTATCAAAAGTGTTGGTATGAAAGGTGTGAGCCCATAAATAAGTACCCTTACGTTAACTGATAAGCGCTTACTAATGAACCACTTAGGCAGAATACCGCAAACGCCCGGCAGCTCATTCTCATATATAGCTATTACAGGGTCGGTTTCGTCTTTACAGTAAGGGCTCTTGTTGCTAGCTGTATACTAGTTGTTTCGCCCTCTATAATAGCGGGTCGACGCACGCACAGCGTCGATACACTCACTGTCTATAGCGTACACCCGGGGCTTGCACCTTATGAACAACGGGACTTTCTGAGCTAAGCGCGAGTCGAAGGCCGGGAGCAAGTTTGTCTCTGTGCATCGTGTTACCCAGGCGGGACCCAGTGCTGTGGCCTTCTGGGTGCAATGCCACCATCGTGAAGAACGGCGCGAGGTCTTCCGGGGGGCCACCGCTCCCTCGCTCTGTCGCGCCAGCATGTTGCGCGCTGAGGGAGGCGCGGGGCCGATTGTGGGCCATTCCCGCGAATAGCCGCCGGAATGCGGTCGCTCTTCTCTGGTTTCCCCCTGGGCTCGGGACGAGGCTCCGGAAGAGCGAGACCCGGACTTCCCGCGCGCTCCTGCATAGGTGTCTCCGAGGAATGCATGCTTCTCCTCTTGCCCTGCACTGCTGTCGTTCCTGCTGCAGCTGCTGCTGAGAGTCACAGCGTCTGCAGTGGTTTAAAATAGACAAGCAGATTTTTTTCTCGTGTCTCACCTAGTGATGGAGAGCCGTTTTCTCTTGTTTTCTCGGGGGCGCGCTTCATTGAAAGTACGTGTACAGCTCACTTTCTCGTTCCAAATTGGCTCTACGGGTTCTTCGAACCAGCTGTACATTTCCAAAATAACGGAAAAAGACGGTGGTCTTTCAGCGTTAGATTCAAAGTGGGTGAAAGCACAAGTTGCAGCGATAATTAAACCTCTCCGAAACTCATCTAGGAAGTTAGTGCAAGTTAAGAAGAACTGCAAGGGAACACCGGGACATTCGCGGAAGAAGGGACAACAGGCGCATAGCACTTCCTTATCGTGTCATTCGTTGGTATTTTCATGTCCCTACCTTACTCTGCACTTTAAAATATTACTATAGGAAGCCCACAGTTGTCACCTTTGACCTACATTGCATAACTATAGGGATGGCTCGGCCGGTCGAAACTACAACACTGAAAATAAATAGAAACATTAGTTTTTAAAGAATAAAAAAAATGGTAGCGTAGTAGTACTGTTTTAAACAATATACGTTAAGGACCGAGAGAGGAAGACTACACGTATTGAAAACGAAACGCTGTTCGACTCAGTGCGGCCCCTCTAATTGATTCTTTGAACGGCATTATAGTAAATAGAAATGATAGCCATGTACTCTTTACACGAATCGACCACATGAGTGGTATCTGAACCATGATCCTATATCGATTTTGCCCTACCAACGTAATGATACTTTCAACGCACCTTACCCAAGCAACGTCTACAAGATTACAATAACAACACCAACAAAGTAAATATACAATAAGTGAACAAAAAGAATATTCGAGCAACAACAGAGCAATACAAGCGTACAAACAAAGCTACAAAGTAAAGTGGAGTCTTAGAGAGTCTTCCTCACAACAACAAACTTTTGCAAAATATGGTGAAACAGCTAAGTTTCCCGCTGGTACTGCAATTCGTAACTCTACTGTCGCAATATATCAATCACACATTGGCTTGTGAGGCCAATGTGCGATTAAGACATACTATTATACGCGTTTACACTGTCCTCGCCTGCTTTTTGCCTGTCTCCCTCTGATATCTGCGCAACAAAAATTGTATTTGTTCTTTTGTTTTTAGAATTTTATCAACACGCTTGTGCATTGCTTTGTAGCTTTGATGGCACTAACACATGACAAGTATGGAATATTAAGGCGAAAGCCTTAGATACCTCATCAAACGCGAAAATTGACCGTCGGTGTCCCGTGTCGGCGTTGTCGGCGTCCAGCGGCGTCGCGGACGAGTGATGCAAAAAAATCATGTCATGACGTCACCATATGACGGCATAATGGCGTCACAGATCGCAAAATTTGTGACGCCATTATGACGTCACTGTGACGTTACGTGACGCAACGTCACATGATGACGTCATCACATGGCATCGTACCTTGGTCAAAGGTAGGCCGGTCACGGAGGTAGTGCAAAACCACGTTAGGTGCAGAAAGCTTTCGCTGGGTGGCGGGGCAGGATCAATAAATCGGCTGACAAGAAAAAAAAAAAAATTGGCGAAGCTTGCACTATGCCGCGCAGGGCTTGAAACAGCGAAACTGGACGATTCTGAAGTCTAATCCGGTTGCTTCTAGGTTGTTGCTAGGCTTTAGCTAGGTGATGCTAGGTTGTTTCTACGTTGATTCTCAGCGCAGAGAGGTTCGACTTAAACCACAGACAGTCACAGGCACGACACGGTTGTCCAAACTCCAGCGACAGAAGCACCTGCTGAAATCAAGCGTTCGCACCTCTCATAGATCTACGGGCGCGTCATCGTTGGCGTAGGCCTTCCATCGCTTCGGGGTCTTCTCGCAGCCGCCGTTGTCTTTCCCTTTACCTAGCATTCTGTCGTTGTACGCACTCGGGGTCTTCGGCTCGCAGCCGTAGCTTCGCAGCGATTTGTCGGCTAACTGTTGCCTTCTTCATTTTTAGTGGACCAGTGGTGAGTAGTGAGACTTACCCAATTTCTGTGGCACATACCCGTTTATGATGATGATAGTTTTCTGGATCGACTCCCAAGGAATGATTTGCTAAACAGCTTCGCTCTTAAAAGAAAATGGCTTTCGCCTTCGAGTCTTCTTAAGTCTATGCATAAGGGACCCTGTGAGATTTCTTTTTTTGTTTTGTTTTATGTCTTGATTAGCCCGTTAGACACTTCGTCGATGTATGCATGATGCTTGTTTCCTCATTCAGCCCTTTATTGACGAGTTCAAGCTCTTGTCGTCACCAATTGCAATATCAGCAGGCAAGATTAACTTGGTTTTCTTGTTAAAAAACAGTTCACTTGGAAGATGCGGGCTGGAGGAAATGGGGCTCTGAATTTTGTTCCTTCCCTTGCTTCTTGTTGTAGATCAAGCGAATTAAATCCTTCCTACCTGTCTTAGTATTTAGTCACTGTCTATAACTTTACTGACACATACTTAAAAAAAGAACTGTTAGAATGCTGCTACGCCTTGTACGCATAGTGGCAGAATGAGACAGTAAGGCAGCTCAAGAGGCCACTTGTAGAGTTCATGGAGGTACGTCGCTGAAAACAATGGCAAACGTCCCGCACATTGAAACAAAAAATAAAGTAAATAAAATAATGGAAACAAGAAGTTACAACTCCCTCTAAGCGCGTCGCGCGGCATTATAAACCTTTTTGAAAGATACATTGAAGCTGGAACAATACGCGCCACTCCCGCTCGCCAAGGCCATTACAGGCGGTCTCTGAGCAGCAACAACACGATGAGATAAACTGAGCTTGCATAAGCGGCACTCAAAGTGGTTTGAGACCAACATTAATATTAAATGGGCTGCATAATTCGAGTCGCTAGGTGTACAAGTTAAGAAAAAAAAATCGCCGTTATAGCACGTGGACTTGCGATCCAAGTATGCGAAATAAAAGCCAGGAATTGCGCTTAAGTAGTCATAAAGCGTTTCGCGTTGGGCAAAGCTTCAATATATGGGTCCCGAGGCGAATCACACCGAGAAATTCTGCACAAATTGCGCAAGCAAAAAGCAGTGCATAAGAAATCTGACAAAACAAAACTCGAGCCCTGCAGTATCATATCGCACATACCACGCAGGCTACACGCACATACCACGAGGGGGCCAAGGACAAAGCACGCAGAAGGGAGGGAGAAAGAGATGGCAAAGCCACATCACACGCTCCGCTCTCAACAGGCGCACGTCACTTGCATTACCACATTCGCGAAGTGAAAAAGCAGGAAGGTCGCGCCCCTAGACGAGGGAGAGAGGAAGGAAGTCAACTATACGTTCGTGCGACTTGCGCACTCGGGGAATCTGACACACGCAAGTAGCGCGACGCATAAAAATGACTGCACGTTTGTTTTGTCTGGCGCGCGCTCGAAGCCAAACAAGAGCCCTACGAGCGTCGCGAACGGACTGAGTGGGAGCGCATGCGGCGGCTCGCAACATCGCTTTTAAACGCATGTCGACATCTGACAGTAAACGCGCGACAACGCATTCGCGTATGTCACATGTCGCCGCGCACGCGTGGATAGATGAGCAGGTATGCCCGGACGCAGGTAAAGCCACGCGGCCTTGGGGCGAGCCCCAAGGTCGCTTGCTACCTGTCCAGGGTGTTTATTAGCTATGAGGGGGTCAAATGTGCCTGGGATATGTTGTGTGTAGCCTGTAGGTGATGAAACGAGATTCGGTGTCTTTGTTGGAGCTCATTGCAGAGACATTGTCTTTGAGAATTCAAATGAGAGGACCCATGGCGTTCTATATACACCGGTATAGTAGACTCAACTAAGGCAAACTCATGCAATTTCAGGCTGTTGCCTCTTGTAAAACTCCTACAGCGCAAGCATGTTCAGCTCGTCAGTGATGGGTTAGCTGGGTTAGAGACACATCCATCTTGCCTCTTGTGTTCAGCTTATCGTTCTCTAGCCGAGCCTCTGATAGCAAAATTTTAATACGAGGACATTTTACTTGGCCAATTGTACAGCCTCTTCGTCATCAGAAAGCCGTGGCGGGAAAAACGGCACACAAGTTAGGCCACCTTTGATACTGTGCACGTGGATGCCCGGGGGCCCATCTGTATGAAGCCCAAGTCCCTGACAGCGCGAAAGGCGGAGAGCGCGGCTGAGGAGCGAGCACGGCGAGCTACGTTGAGGCACAGTTCTGACCGATGCAAGGGAGACACATAATCACTCCGTTCCTGCCATCTCAAACCGATGAAGAACGCGCAAGGCTGAAGAATCGATACGACACTATCCACGCGGCTCTGTAGAACACTATTTACATGCTCAGCAACATTTCGCCGCAACACTAGCTGGTGCGGCACCAGGAGGAGACATGGGAGGCAGCCCCCCCCCCTTTTCTCCTCCATTTCCGCCTGCTCCCCAATCCCCCCTCCCCCCAGTAAAGAAATTGGCGCCGACCCTGAACGCTAATCTCAGCGACAAGTAATGTTCTCGTACATGCACATCATAAGAACTGTTTAGGTGCCCTCACAGTTTCTTCTTCAAGATGTGTCAGTGCGCTTGACCCTCTCCCATTCTAGTCTAAACAAATGTGGTTGATCATTTTAGTGCACTATTTGCCCTCGTAAAGAATTTTTTGGAAGAAGAAGCTTTTTCTGTCCCTGACACTGCGGGGACGGGAATTGCTGCCGTAGTGGGCGAAACCTAGGTTGCCAAAAAAAAAAAAAAAAAAACTCTAAACAATTCAATACTACACGGAGCGCCTTAAACATCTCCTGGTTGCTAGAAGAAGAATGGCGCTTTCTTATTCCCTCCCAATGGTGGCCGCTACTATCGCTGCCCCCGCCACGGTGGTCTAGTGGTTATGGCGCTCGACTGCTGACCCGAAGGTCGCGGGATCGAATCCCGGCCGCGGCGGCTGCATTTTCGATGGAGGCGAAAATGTCGGAGGCCCGTGTGCTTAGATTTAGGTGCACGTTAAAGAACCCCAGGTGGTCGAAATTTCCGGAGCCCTCCACTACGGCGTCTCTCATAATCATATCGTGGTTTTGGGACGTTAAACCCCATATATTATTATTATTACTATCGCTGACGACGTGCTTTGTGTTGAAGCAGTATGGCAATTCTGCGCCTAATTTAATTATTTCTAAAATTCTACAGAGTTTACAAACGTAATGCAGCTATGTCACAAGGCTTCATTCTAAAAAGACAGGGCGTGCAAACACGCCCTGTTTGTGTCCGTGTTTGCACGCCCTGTCTTTTTAGAATGAATACTTACCAACTAGCTCAGCTCTCTGTTATCCCAAGGCTTGATAGTTGGCAGTAAGCGTGTCAAAATGCATTGAAGTCGATGACCGTGTGGCTTCGAAGTGAAAGGGGTGCAAATATGGGAAAATGTGTGAAATTAAAGCATTACACAAATTAAACTCGACTTATCACTTCATCCTTTGCATGATCGTCGGGATATCGCCTTGCTATCATTCAGGCACGTAGCCAGGATTTTTTTTCGGGGGGGGGGGGGGGGGCAAGGCCTAATTGTTCGAAAGAAAGTATTTCCATGGCAAAAATAAAACAAAAGTTGCCCGGGAATATAGAAGGCCGGACGAATTTCGGGGGGGGGGGGGGCGGGCCCCCCCTTGCCTACGTGCCTGCTATCATTGTTTCATAAATACATCTATAACACAGCGTCATCATTTTTGCAACTTGAAACTCCACAATATAGGTCGCAACGTTTGTACAATGAGTTTAATTTCATGCGCATTTACGGGAAGACTAATTCATTTGACTATTCCGCTCTTCAAAGAGCCATTCGCCTGCGGAACGACCTTCCTAACGCCATAGCCTCCATAAGTAACCAAGATAACTTCAAGCATCTACTAACCGCACATTTGTTAAAATAATGCTTGATACCATACCTATTACATTATTCTTTTCATAGCCTTATTGTTATTTGTGAGCAATGTTGCGTTAAATGTTTTTTGTAATAGCCAAGATATGTCGCGTTCGTTCTTTAAGTAGGCTGCTCGTATTTTAATGTGCCGCATTTCGTTGTGTAAATGCGCTGTCGTGATTGAAAGTGTATTTTTTCCTTGCCTCTCTTTATTGTATAAAGTAATGATCACTACTTTCCCGCATATGTTACTGTAACGTTTTTTTTTTTCTTGTTTGTTAGCTGTTCTCATTTCCTCATGTATTTATACCCGTTCATTTTGTACACTGTTCAAGTGTAACATTTTCTTGCGTTACCCCCCTTACGCAATGCCTCCAGGGGCCTGTAAGGTACTTTTAAATAAATAAAAAAATGTCTGATGTTAAGGTACATGCAGATTGGTGATGCGGTACAAGTCTTGCTTTAAGAAAAAAAAAATAATGTTGAGCGTCCGCTGCGTGCCTAAGCGCCAGCCCGTAAGTTTGCTTCACGGCGCCGCCGCACTTCTTTGGGGCAATGGAAACATGCGGTGGCCACGCGAGTTGTAAGATCGTGTGCTGCTTTGTGTTTTCACGCTTCGACGTGCGTTCGCAGGACTTCCACAGTGCAGCCAACGAAGTGTCAGAGAAAACGAGAGATGGTTAGTTTAGAAATATACTGTTATGCAGTCGAGCCCGACTATATCGAACTCGGGTAAATCGAATTATCCTTTATATCGAACTATTTTAGATCACGGCAATGCTTTAACGTCAATACACAGGAAAACCTACGGCTACAACGAACAAAAATAGCCGGAACACTTGATATACCGAACATCGGGCAGCGGGAATAACCCCAAGAAGTTGGCTTTCCCTCACAAAATTTTGGCTTTTGCTCACGGAGGGGGATTTTCCATGGAATATGGAGACCGAGTGGTGGGATTAGGAGGACGCCGCGCGGAGCGAGTATTCGCAATGCCCATAAACTGTCACGCCACCAGGCGGATGTCAGGAGGAAGGTTAGCAGACGATAAACCGGCAGCCGCTCCCTACTTCGGCTGTGCTAGCCCGATTGTCAACGCGTTGCTTGGAAAGAAACACTACGACTTTGCATGTTTCGTGAATCCGTGAACAAACCGGGTGAAAATGCGTGGGGATACGTGGGTATTTTCACGTGCTTCCCCACGTGAAAATACCTGTGGAAGCACCCTGGGCAAGTCGTGCTGCCAATGTTGGCACACAGCGTACACATTTGAGCTCCGCGAAGTCTTCTGTCGCCACGCAGGTTAGTGAAATGTTAGTGTCTGTCTCTTTATGTCGAAACTCGCGCTATTTCGCTTGTACATAATATCCATCGGTGTTTTTGGAGTGTATGAAACCCATAACATTATACGCGGCGTGTCGCGTGAGCTCGCGATGTCCGCTTCTATAACTGAATAATATCAGGGCCTTCGTAATGAATAGGTGATACACTCAAGTAAAGCGCCTTACATATTGTTAGAATCTTGCGTATGAATCTTGCGAGCGACCATTCAGTCATTCGGGGCTGCAGGGGCGTAGCCAGAAATTTCTTTCGGGGGGGGGGGGGGGGGGGTTCAACCATACTTTATGTATGTTCGTGCGTGCGTTTGTATGTGTGCGTGCCTATATACGCAAGCAAAATTGAAAAATTTCGGGGGGGGGTTCAACCCCCCACACCCCCCCCCCCCCCTTGGCTACGCCCCTGCGGGGCTGCGCTCGCTCCACGGCTATCGTGAACTACGACCAAGTACCGGCCGCTTTGCGGGCTCAATCTTGCCCTCAGCTGGCGCATTCCGGCGGAGATTAAACGAGATTGATTGATTGTTGGACTATGTGTATATCTACGTTAGTGGACCCCAGCTGGCGAAATTTGATAGGCAGCCCCGCTCTCAACGTCGTCCAATTCACCCGTGAGTTGCTTTCATGGTCAGCGCTGCACTGCATGTTTGTTACTTTGTTGACAGGTGGCAGCACACTGCAAGCAAAGTGTTTCTGAGCCCAGAATGCGTGGAAGGCGAGGCAGATCTCGTCGGAGGAAATTCTTTAGATTGATTTTGACAGTGATGTTCATAGAGACCATGCACCTTGACGACGAGGATTTTTCACTGGAGACTGAAGGCTGTGAAATCACCGATAGCGAGAGCGACGATGGAGATGCTGCAGCAGCGATTTGCTTTAACGTGCTTTGCTGCTTAACCATCTGTACGGCAAGCTTTTCACAATCGTAAGTCACTTTGACTCTACTTGATGTACGATAGTGTTGAGATCAAAAAAAGCCGGCAGATCCCACGCATTGTGGGAATCGATGTAATGCGAAGCCGCCAGCAAAGAGCTGCATACATCGTCTTGTATGTCACTAAAGAAAATGCGTGTCATGGTTTTCATGTTAACTCCTATTATTTATGTTCGTCACACAGTAACGTCGCGCAATACCAACTTCGGGGTAGATCAAGCTAGCGAAACGGCCGCCAGCGCACCATGAGCGTGGTACGTAAGTCATGCTGTACATGACACGTGTGTCATGACTTTCATGTTAACTCGTGTTATTTACGTTCGTCACACAGTCACGTCGCAAGATACCAATTTTGGTGTATATCAAGCTAGCGAAACGGCCGCCAGCGCACCATGAGCCTGGCACGTAAGTCATGCTGTGCATGACATGCGTGTCATGATTTTCATGTTAACTCGTGTTATTTATGTTCTTCACACAGTCACGTCGCAAGATATTAATTTTGGCTTATGTCAAGCTAGCGAAACGACCGCCAGCGCACCATGAGCGTGGCACGTAAGTCATGCTGTACATGACATGCGTGCCATGATTTTCATGTTAACTCGTGTTATTTATGTTCGTTACACAGTCACGGCGCAAGATACCAATTTTGGTGCATATAAAGCTAGCGAAACGGCCGCCAGCGCCCCATGAGCGTGGCACGTAAGTCATGCTGTACATGACATGCGTGTCATGATTTTCATGTTAGCTCGTGTTATTCATGTTCGCTACACAGTCACGTCGCAAGATACCAATTTTGGTGTATATCGAGCTAGCGAAACGGCCGCCAGCGCCCCATGAGCGTGGCACGTAAGTCATGCTGTACATGACATGCGTGCCATGATTTTCATGTTAACTCGTGTTATTTATGTTCGTTACACAGTCACGGCGCAAGATACCAATTTTGGTGCATATAAAGCTAGCGAAACGGCCGCCAGCGCACCATGAGCGTGGTACGTAAGTCATGCTGTACATGACACGTGTGTCATGACTTTCATGTTAACTCGTGTTATTTACGTTCGTCACACAGTCACGTCGCAAGATACCAATTTTGGTGCATATCAAGCTAGCGAAACGGCCGCCAGCGCACCATGAGCCTGGCACGTAAGTCATGCTGTGCATGACATGCGTGTCATGATTTTCATGTTAACTCGTGTTATTTATGTTCTTCACACAGTCACGTCGCAAGATATTAATTTTGGCTTATGTCAAGCTAGCGAAACGACCGCCAGCGCACCATGAGCGTGGCACGTAAGTCATGCTGTACATGACATGCGTGTCATGATTTTCATGTTAACGCGTGTTATTTATGTTCGTCACACAGTCACGTCGCAAGATATTAATTTTGGCTTATGTCAAGCTAGCGAAACGGCCGCCAGCGCCCCATGAGCGTGGCACGTAAGTCATGCTGTACATGACATGCGTGTCATGATTTTCATGTTAACGCGTGTTATTTATGTTCGTCACACAGTCACGTCGCAAGATATTAATTTTGGCTTATGTCAAGCTAGCGAAACGACCGCCAGCGCACCATGAGCGTGGCACGTAAGTCATGCTGTACATGACATGCGTGTCATGATTTTCATGTTAACTCGTGTTATTTATGTTCTTCACACAGTCACGTCGCAAGATATTAATTTTGGCTTATGTCAAGCTAGCGAAACGACCGCCAGCACCCCATGAGCGTGGCACGTAAGTCATGCTGTACATGACATGCGTGTCATGATTTTCATGTTAACTCGTGTTTTTATGTTCGTCACACAGTCACGTCGCGCAATACCAATTCCGGGGTAGATCAAGCTAGCGAAACGGCCGCCAGCGCCCCATGAGCGTGGCACGTAAGTCATGCTGTACATGACATACGTGCCATGATTTTCATGTTAACTCGTGTTATTTATGTTCGTTACACAGTCACGGCGCAAGATACCAATTTTGGTGCATATAAAGCTAGCGAAACGGCCGCCAGCGCCCCATGAGCGTGGCACGTAAGTCATGCTGTACATGACATGCGTGTCATGATTTTCATGTTAGCTCGTGTTATTCATGTTCGCTACACAGTCACGTCGCAAGATACCAATTTTGGTGTATATCGAGCTAGCGAAACGGCCGCCAGCGCTCCATGAGCGTGGCACGTAAGTCATGCTGTACATGACATGCGTGTCATGACTTTCATGTTAACTCGTGTTATTTATGTTCGTCACACAGTCACGTCGCAAGATACCAATTTTGGTGTATATCAAGCTAGCGAAACGGCCGCCAGTGCACCATGAGGCTGGCACGTAAGTGATGCTGTACATGACATGCATGTCATGATTTTCATGTTAACTCATGTCATTTATGTTCGTCACACAGTCGCGTCGCAAGATACCAATTTTGATGTATATGAAGCTAGCGAAACGGCCGCCAGCCACCATGAGCGTGGCATGTGAATCATACTGTACGACATGCGTGTCATGATTTTCATGTTATGACTTGTCATTTGTGTTCGTCATACAGTCATGTTGCGCCATACCAATTTTGGTGTACATTCGATTAACCAAGCGACCAGGAGCGCACAAAGTCGTAGGCGGCTAGATAGATAGATAGATAGATAGATAGATAGATAGATAGATAGATAGATAGATAGATAGATAGATAGATAGATAGATAGATAGATAGATAGATAGATAGATAGATAGATAGATAGATAGATAGATAGATAGATAGATAGATAGATACGCTCAAAGTCGCAGAAGTTCGTTAAGAAATGCTTCGCATTTAATAAAAGCATAATTTTTCTGATGCGATGTACAGTCGCGCTCAATATGATTTGCAACACGGGAGCGCGTGGCCTCATGAGTTTAAAGATTGCGCATGGCTTCAACTTGCTTCATTTCTGTAACTAAATATTATTCTCTTATTCGGGAACATCATCCAGCGAGAGAACAGCGTTTAGTTGCAGAAATAAGGGCTAGTGGAACAAATGCGCAATCCTAAAACTCGTGAGGCCACACGCTCCCGTGTTGCAAGTCATATTGGGCGCGACTGTACGTAGCGCTACTTTTGTGGCCGCATGCTGCGAACAAGCTCGACGAGCGGTAGCGAAACGTGCAATCGCGTCCACAAGCCGCGCCGCTGAGTTGCCAAATGAACTTGACCATTACCGTCCGAATGGCTCCGTTGTTCAGAAATTATTCGACGTTGCGAAAAGCTTGCGTGTGGATTCTTTTCGAGGTGCTCGTCAAACCTGTAACATCCGAGAGAAGTGAACTGTGCACTCCGCGTTCCTCACCACACGAATAATGATGCCGGAGCAACATGTTTAGAAACCATCGTCACGCTAAACATGCGGTCCTGTGCAGCAACGATGTCGTTACTCGCTGGTAGCCTATTACTACGGAAATCCGACAGGCAGGCACGGTACGTAATTTACTTGGAGTGCCGTTCAGTTCATACCTTTTCTGTAGCGCGCACAGGATTTCGTAGAGCATCGTTGATGCACGGTAACGGAGCCAAAATATAACCTTTAACACCGCGGAAAATAATGAGGTAGCAAGCATTTCGCACTTTCCATTCTTTGGGCGAGTATATTGGTCTCATATCTATTTCAGTGCAGTTCATGACCCCATCCGGTGAAAGTGGCACGGGCCGTGCGTCCGCACGTCCTATCTGTTCCTATGCTAACAAACGGGTTGACCCTCCTCCTGGCGCCGTCTTGAATCGCAGAGCGCGCCACATATAGTTCGTGGGCATTGCGAATAAGCTACCCCATGCCATCACGCTTCCCGCATGCTTTTTCGGCGTTCTGTTACAGTGAACTAGAAGTTCACAGCAGTTATGTCGCCGGCACGCCGTGCGTGGTCGCCGTTCGCTTCTCCGTTCCTTTGTTAACGCGATGAATACTGTAAAACAGAAGAAACTGCCATAGGCGTGCGCATAGGGGGGGCAGGGGGGGCGGCCGCCCCCTCTAATCATCTAAGAAAGGGGGGGGGGGCGCAAAATCTGCCCCGTACATTGACCCTTCTAGTAACCTAAGAGGGGGGGGGCGCAAAATCTGCCCCCTACATGGACTTAGTAGGGTCGGGGGGCGCTGCGATGAACCTTCGCCCCCCCCCCCTAATGAGGAACCCTGCGCAAGCCTATGGAAACTGCTGTTCTCCGCAAAAGCTGGCGATAATCGATACAGCGATACAGCAAACCTGGGGAAAAGAACCCTTACGTCTCCGCTGCATGCGTACAGCATCCCAAGACGGACGCTAAGTACGATATCGAAAAACAAGGCCTACTTTAGGGCTAAGGCAGACTATAGACGCTTCTGGCGCCCGACAAGTACACACAGTTGCGTGTGAAAACTACGAGGCATTATTTACATTGATACCACATTTTCTAGCGTATAACCCGTTCCTGCATACACACCGTATCCCCCACTACAAACCGCGGAAAATACAAAATAAAAAAAAAAACGCGTATTGCCGTGAAGGTGTCTTGCTTACATTGTGATGAGGCAGTGCCGTGAAGCCAACATGCGCACCAAAATTCGCATCGCAAATTCAATAATTTCATTGAAAGTTGTATATCGAATTATCCGATAAATCGAACTAATTCCCGAATTTTCTTTCTTTTTTTTTGCGAGTTCGATATATGCGGGTTCGACTGCATACTATAATAAAGGTCCTTAACAAACACAAACTATGGTGATACACTTGCAGTTCGTTCTATTTTCGGGGCAGCTCGCTTAAGCGTGACTCACGCCATTCTCGCCTCGGAGCCGCTGCTGCTTCGGTTTCTTACGCTCGGCTCTTCGGCAGAGGGGAACTTTGCTCCGATCGCGTCGTCGATCGAGCGCGCGGCATCCACGGATCGTCTTTCGGCCGCATCCTTTGGCAGCACGTAGCATAATGTATATGTATCGCGAGCAGTGAGTATATTACTGTCGTATCATATTTTACTCCGAGAACCTGTACAACGGGAAGTTAAAGCGGTAAATGTCTAAATGGCACGATGGTGCCTACGATCACTGAGCTGAAGGCATCGCGTGCAGCGTGGACGGCGAGAGAGCGATAGAGCACGTGCGGTTTACCCTTTGTCCGCGTACGTTTAAACAATTCTAGCTTGCAACGGAGGCAAGAAGACGGTAGTATTGCTCCTACCAGTGTGGCCGACATGATGGAGGAAATACGTCGAAGTGGCCGTGTCATGAGGAGAATTTCTTCTTGGCCTAGTTGGTATTGCTTGCTGTATGACATACTGCCGCTAGTAAGAAACACATACACAGAAAAGAGACGAACAGGACGACAAAAGGGCGGCCTGTGTGTCAATACTTCTAAACCTGGGGCTTCCACCTGTGAAGGTAAGCATCAAATATTTTTGAAGTGCTTTTATTTCTCGGTTTGTGGATTAACTAGCAAGTTATGTTTCATGCCTTCGCCTTTGTGCACGGGAGTGAGCCGTGTCAGAAGTCGAAAGCTTTATTGTCAGATATGGCACTGCTTATAAAGGGCACACACAAAAGGAGGCATGCGCAGTAGGTGCCTATCTATGACGCGTGTACATGACGAAGCCTCTAGTTACATCTTCCCTTTCTTATTCTTTTTTTTTTTGAGAAGTTTCAACATAAGGTAACAACAGTAAGATAAAGGAAAAAAAAAAAGAACAATGTTAGAAGTGGGCCTATACATTTGACAAGGGGCTATCACTGTCGTCTTTCCGGTAGGGGATACCGTTGTGGGGCTCTACGGACGCGGTCACTCCTGCGAATTGAGTCTGGTTCTGTCAGTGCCGTCGCAGGGCCAGGCTGAGAAGATTGCGCCGGCGAGCGGGTCGTAGGGCCGGCCTGCGGTTGCCTTTCGGTCAGATGCTCCCTGGTACGCCTCAGCTGTTGTCCGCTGTGTGTGGCTAGATTGTACGACCTTGGTGGACCTGCAGGTCCAATAACCACTGCTGGGGACCAGGTTCTGCGTGTAGTGTTGTATACAGATACTGGCGAACCACTGAGAAGTGCTGGCTGGTGCTTGGCAGTCCTGTTGTAGAAGATCCGTTGTTTTTCCCGTATGTCTTGAAGGCGGTTGCGAACGGACTCTGGTGGCACAGTCTGAGGCTCCAGGTGCTGGGGAAGGACTGGCAGTCGAGTTTTGGTTTGACGTCCCATCAACCGCTGAACAGGCGACTTCGAGTGTTCGTCCCTGGGCATATTTCTCCACTCCAGGAGGGCGCTGTAAAAATCAAATGTTGCAAAAGGACATTTCTTTAGCAACTTTTTCGCCTCTTGCACTGCACGCTCCGCCATGCCGTTACCGCGGGAGTAATATGGACTTGACGTCACATCGAGGATTCCTAGGTGTGACAGGAAAGACCGGAAGCAAGCACTGTTAAAAGGTGGTCCATTATCGCTGCACAGCTTTGTCGGAATGCCGTGAGTCGCAAAAACAGCATGCACGCGTTGTTTACGGCTTCAGCTGTTGATTGACGTAGGTGTTGAATCTCGAAAAAGAACGAGTAGAAATCAACCAGGATTAGGTATGTCTGGTCATTGTGGTAGAACATATCAAGGGCTACGACTTGGTATCTCGTGGCTCAGCATTGGTAGGCGGGTGTTTCTGCGCTTGTACTTTTGGCAAGCTTCACATGACTTAGCTAGGACCGAAATGTCCGCGTTCATTCCGGGCCAGTACATTACCTGTCTGGCTCTCATCTTCATTTTTTCTTCCCCTCCATGGGCAGCGTGTAGCAAGCGGAGTACCTCCGGTCGCTTGGCTGGAGGAATGACGATTTTGTTGCTCCTGAGTAGCAGACCATCCTCGACGTGCAGCTAGTCGCGATAGCGCCAGTAAGGGCGCTGGGCATGCGACAGTTTGTCCCTCGTTTCTGGCCATTTTGTGCTTGAGTAGGTGCGAAGTTCAGCCATGGTAGCGTCTTTGTCAGTTTCGTTGCGAATGCTCTCGAGCTTCGTCATGTACGCGTGTACGTGACGAAGCCTCTAGTTACAGCCTTCACGGGATGTCCTAGTCTTTTTTTAATTTTATTTTGGGACGATTTAGAACTGTCGAGCAAAATGACGTTGTCTTCGATTAAGCTTGTCCTCACGACACTTTATCATTTTTCGGAATCTATCAAAGCTCAGGCGACTTCATATACGTCGCTTTGTTCTCGAATGTCATATATGTATGCTGACGGCTTAAGAAAGACAGGGCTGTATGGTTATAAATGTCACTTACTGCAACTCTTGCGTATTTCCTTCTTTGTCCATATATGCACTTCGGCGAGCTAGCATCTGAATGAGTAGACTTGTTGATAGAGAAGTGCCACTTAAACATTGTTACTTCTTAGTCTCTGCGTGAAGACGTCAAATATATCTTCGGTACTCACACATGGCACAATAAAATGACATCTACTCATGTGACGTTCTTGGGTCAATAAATGTACGAACAGCGCAAGAACTAGCGCGGGTGTGTGTGTTCTTCTTCGCCCATATCTTGCTATCTCTTGCAATCTCGTCGCTCTAACTGACCACAGGTTATCCGTCCTTCTCATGACGTGACGTGCCGAGGTCCTTTTTTTTTCTCTCAGTATCAATATAGGGCAGGGGTCGGCAACGTTTTGAGGCGGAGGGCCAAGTTTCATGACGCCGACACAGCGGGGGGCCGCACGGCATATCAAGGAGGAGGAGGAGGGGGATGGGGGCGTTTTTCAGGCAAAGGGTAAAAATTTGGCGAATTGACAATAATTTGCAGAACTGGATTAGAAATCATGTTTATTTTCAGCACGCATGTCACAAATTCGCGATCAAACATAGGTTACAAGCAAAAATCTCAATTTAGGTCAGAACTGCCATGTCGGCCTTCAGGTAGGAAGTGACAAGGGAAGGGGGAGACGGGGGGGGGGGGGGTGTGACGCCGTGCCGGGGGCCACGTAATACTGCCCCGTGGGCAGCAGGTTGCCGACCCCTAACGAGAATATCGCCACCCCTGTTAATTCTCTGATCCACTCTCGAAAGGTGGCGCCTCTTAGCGCATCTGAATACTTTGACGTTATAACGTCAAAGTATTGAGATGCACTACGCCTAACATTATCTGTTCCATCGCACGCTGAGTGGTTCTTAACTTCTCGAGTTTCCTTGTTACTCTCCACGTTTTTGCCCCGTATGTTAGCACTAAAGTCCCTAGATTTTTCCCTGTTCTTTCTTAAGTACCGACAACCATTGAAGCGCCGCCGACGAATCTCATTGGCTAACGCTCGTTTTCGGTAGCCATGTTCTTCCTAACGCTTTTCCAGCACCCGGCGAAACGCGTCCCCCATTCACTAATAACAGGGTGTTGACGGGAGGAGAAAGGCGCGTCGCGTTAGCATATTGTCCGTTGAAAGATGCGTGGCTAATGTACTTAGGCGCACATGGCTTTGTAAATCTTCCAAGTTAGGAAGAAAATGGCGGCAGACGCCAGCTGCGCGTGAGAGAGGGCCGGGAGAGGAGGCAGTTGTTGGTACTTACGTAAAAAGGAATAATCTAGGGACTTTAGTTAGCACTGGCAATATACAATGGTTGTACGCTTTCCGTTTTAGGGACAGCGGTAAATTACGTTTGCTAGGCGCGATCGAACTCTCGTTATTTCACCGGGCATTATCATTATCTTTTTTCTTTTGCATATTCATCTTCAACCCTACTTCAACATTTTCTCGGTTTAGGTCTTCAAAGAAGAAACACTCTGTATACTGCTGGGAAAATCTGCACTGTTATATTCTCAATTGATTGCATCTAGAATCGCTTATCTGGCTTCCTGGCACACCCTGTATCCAGCTTCGAATGTCACAATGGTCAAGCAAAAAAGACTTTTTTTTTTGCACAAAACCGCACCGTTATGTGTTTTATAAATGATTTTATCATTACTTAAACGTGAACGTTTGCACGAACAAACGATATTGATTGTTGCGGTTGCTCTTGTATTTACGGCACCATTGGTGCATTCTAAAAAGACAGGGCGTGCAAACACGGACACAAGAAAGAAGTGTTTGCACGCCCTGTCTTTTTAGAATGAATACTTACCAACTAGCTCAGCTCTCTGTTATTCTAAACCATTGGTGCATGGCCATTTTCGTTAACTTCCCTTTTACACTTGCTTTCTCATTTTCACTACGATACATCAATATAGCGGTTGTTTTCTTCGTTTCGGAGACTACAAATTGATGTATAAATCACAATATCTTAGGGGGTTAGTTCAGCGTAGCTCAAGACTAATCACTAATCGAAATTCATATTACCACTTTTGTGCTCACACATTCTTGTCTAAACATTCGCGAAACATGGACGCGCTTATTGCGGTATTTGTCAGTATAATATTCTTCGGTCTTATTTGGTCATTTTTATGTAGAAAGCACGGTATACCATTGGTCGCTAGAAATGTTTTTTTTTTTTTTCAGTCCAACTGCTGCGTAGATACGATCGAGCAAGCGTCACGATCCACCGGCACGGGTCATATCAGGGCCCGTATTCTCAAATGATCGTGAAAGGCGGTAGTATCGCGCTTGGTAACGTAGAATCTGATGCGTTCAATAATTGAAGAAACACTTGCCTGTGACGTCATTGTTGCACTGACACTTTGTGTTATGAATGTCTCACAACACAGGAGTGTGCGTACTGTACAAGCGCAGAGCAACCCGAGTGTGGCGTTTTCGAGCGTATGCTGGCTCCTACGCAGTGGTCTGGCTTGGCTGTGGCTACTTGAAATGTAAGACGTGTTGAAAGTGCTCTCATGGTTTTTTGTGCAATTGCTTAATGTACAGTATCACATTTAAAGAATTCAGCTTTGTGTGGACTGTATTTTTGTTGAGAGTTTAACACGGTGTACTCAGAGAGTTCAGCTATTGTGTGCCGCCGCAGCGACATCGTCACAACATCTCAACATGTTGCCGGCGCGCGATAAACCACGTCAGAAACGCACGGTTCATGTTCCTGGAACGTTCAAACCACGAAAAAACACGCGCTAGCAAATAGCGAGTACTGAAAACACCCCAAGGTAATGCTCGCTGAAAGCTTTAGCGTAAAAAATGCTGCGCACATCCACCGAGGATTGAATACTAGAAGCTATCGCCTATGTCACTGAAATGCTATATAGACTTCATCACCAGCCGACGGTGATAAGGTGTGTTCGTTTATTCCAGGCATGTCAGGAGCACCGTCGAGTCCCGTCACGTCGACGGAAGTACTAGATGGCGCTCTCACTTTTCCGGTTTTTCTCAATAGCCAATCAGTGCGCACCAAAGGCGATACTTTTGTGATTGTCGCCTTTCGCGATCGTTTGAGAATACGGGCCCAGCACCGTGAGCGGCGACGCGTTTGCGGTCTTTCATTTGAGAGGCTCCGCATCTAGCTTTTACAGTGATTAGGAGCAGCAGGCGCCATCGTTGAGGGGCACTTCGCGTTATGCCTTTTGCGTTGCCTCGGAGCTGGTCGGCGCCATCGCCGGCGGTTGCAAGAAGTTCTTTCATACGAGCGACGCTTCCGAGACTGTCGGAGCGGCGCTGCGTGAGTAGCAGCTTGCGAAGCCGCAGTCAGGCATGCGCCGGTTCTCGACGGCACAGCGTTCTAGCGCCAACTCTGGAGGTGCAGGGCGCTCAGGCACCCGTATCTTGGTAGATTGGTGGCAGGCAGGTATACGTAGTCTGTGGTTACACAAGCACACGGCTGTAGAGACGTGTCCTCACACACACACACACACACACACACACACACATATATATATATATATATATATATATATATATATATATATATATATATATATATATATATATATATATATATATATATATATATATATATATATATATATATATATATATATATATATATATATATATATATATACTTCTTTTTTTCTTTTCTGCCAGGCGTTAAAGTTCACTTGTCGAAAACTTGGCCGTGTGTAGAGACGTCTTATTTCTCTCTTAAAATAACGAAATACGGTGAGGTCCAAGTGGCCTTAAAAAACTTTATTAAACCAATTCTGTGACCATGATCATGAGTACACTACAACATTTCTTCTTCAACTGAAGTACAAAGGTAGGCGAGATATAAAGGCGAGAGCCGTGGATAATTGCGATGAAACACTTGTAGAAGAAAAAAAAAGCTGGGTGAGGGTAAAGGAAAGGCCTGGAGCAAGGGAGGACAAAGAGCGGCTGCATACTTCGGCAAAGACTAAAACCGTGTACACAGCAGAGTTGGAAGTGACCTTGCCTCCCACGTCACTCTGCCGAGTAAGAAATGCACAAAGAAAGGATAAGCTTCCGTGAAGTGCATTCGAATAGCCGGGACGTAGGCGTACAGGGAGATAGGTGACAAGAAAGGCAGAAATGATCGATTGCTCGAAGCTCATTACATGAGACGCGCCCGTTAAAAGGACATAGGACAGTGGCAGGAATATGGAAATGAAGTGTGCAAAGTATGCAGCGAAAGGCGGACTCTGTGCCTGGCCACTTAGTGCGGTGCTGAAATTTCTCTGGAAGATGGCTGTGGCTGTCCGGTGGCGAATCGCGTTGCAGACTCCACAGAGCCACGGTGCATTAATGTTTTTTTTTTTATCCTAAGACTTCGAGCGCTAAATTTTCACCTACGGGGTTCATCAAAGCTCTACTTGCTAAATGAAAGTTCGCTTCCATGTAAATCACTTTTGATTATGCAGAATCCATAAGTTTCTAGCCGGAAGCGTAAAGTTTAGAACCTCCGCATGAAAAATATAGTGGCCTAATTTGACATAAAGTAAAAAAGATTCAAGTTCGGTAAAAAGACAGATTGGAGGTGAGTCTTGGTATATACATATGTATAGCTACCGCAACATGCTATGAAATGCGTATGCTGTAAGACGACGCCCGTCCGGCTAGGTGCTTTATATATAAGAATAAATATCCTTCCGCCACCTTACGAGATTCCGCAGAACTGGTGTGCAAGAATAAATTATTGGCGAATCGTATCAAGCATTGAGCACTGTTTATGAATGTTTGCATCCCTTGTATAGCTTTTTTTCCATATAGCATCTTTTCAATAAATTCAGGTCTTTCTCTACAGATGACTCAGCCTAAGAATTTGTGGTCTTCATTTCACTGCAACGCTTCTTAAGTTGGTCAATTTCAGCGTGCGCATACATTTTTGAAACAATGTTTGCTGCTAAACCGTTACGCTTATAGGTTCTTGAACGAATGCACACTAAACGAACAGCTGTTGACGAACTGCTGCTTTGTATCATTATGTTGCTAGCCACAGTTCACTGGACATGGTATTTTTGTGTGTGTGTGTGTGTCTTTTCTCGTTTTCTAGCTTCTTGGCACACTGAACGCTCACTTTTAAGCGGCGTTACTCGTGTCAAATAATGCATGTTAACCTTTCTTTCACCAAAGGGACAGTGCGCAATTTTGTTTACAAATAAGGAAAGATTCCTCATTAATGCGAACGCCTTATATGCCTCATCAGGCGAAAAATCCGGCGTGATCACGAAACGTCAGGCCTTCGCGCAACACGCAGCACAGTCACAGCGTAAGCTAAAAGAGCGGCGTTTATAGAGCCCGTTGTAAACCATCTTAGGGAGACTAATGCAAGCATAGTTGCCAGGTACCGACTACGCCATAACCATCATTTTGCTCTGTCCGCCGCGGTGGTACAGTGGTTACGGTGCTCAGCTGTAGACCCGAATGTCGCGGGTTTGATCCCGGCCGCGGCGGTCGCATTTCGATTTAGGCGAAATGCGAGAGGCCCGTGTACATCAAAGCACACCACACGGTCGAAATTTCCGAAGCCCTCCAGTACGGCGTGCCTGATAATCATACCGTTGTTTTCGCACGTAAAAGCCCGGAAATTAATTATGATTTTGCGATGTAGGGAAGTACCCACTACGGCGTAATTCATCGTTTTGCGAAGTAGCGAGGTAACCACTACGCGTATGTAAGGCAATACGCGCACCTACGATCCGCACTTTGTTGATGCTGTGGCTTATGATGATGAAGAGTTATGGCTGAGGCCTTTGTAATGGGTGGGAAGCTTTAAACCAATTAATTCGTTAAGCAAGTCACATGGCGCGGCCCCTGTTCCGATTCTTCTCATCTGCCACGCAATATTACATCGGTTAACGCGATTCTTCGCGAGACGTCACACGACACCTGTGTAGGGTCTTTTTCCGGAGAAGTTTCAAGCACTGGCATGGCTATGTGGTAGAATATTCGACTGCTGCGCAGGAGGCCCGAGTTCAAGTCCGGCGCGAACGCTGTCTTTTTTTTCTCTCTCACTGTGCGCGGCGGCAGCGGCGGACAACACCAACCAAAATTGTGTGTTGTTGTGAGCTCGAAACAGCTTACGCTGTAAAAAAAAATCAGTTTCGCCACATGGGCACAGCAGTGGATGCAATAGCAACGAATTGGAATGCTATACGAAGTAAGGCTAGCAGCTAACTACTTTAGCGTCTGACATGGCGTAAATGAACAAGACGCTGGCGTAAGGAAACGCGGCTGCCGCAGCGAGCGAAGCAACCTTCGTGCTTTATATCGTTTTAACGAAAACTGAGTGGCGAGAACGTAGCACATACAAAGGTATGAACCGTCTGCCGATCCCTGTAAAGACAGGGCGCGCGCGACCACATCCGGCTGATCAAAGTTGCATGTTGCATATATCCTCTCCGTTGGAGCCACGCAGCCCCTCCGCCCTCCGCGGCCTTTCGCGTGGCGGCAAACAGCCGGTACGTCTCCTCTCCGCTTGAGCCACGATCGTCGGCTGCCTTCGCACGCTTTGACTCGCACATAGAACATACGACGCAAGGGGCGATGTTACCGCCCTTAGACTTTACACGGAACCTCACGGCGACGCCGACAACGAAAATGCGCCTACAGTGTTTATGTAAATGCTGTCGCAATAAAAACTATAAAAAAACTGCATTCCTCTGAAGCGTGCCTCGAGGCCCGCGAGCTGCGCGTTCACTTTGTCTTTGCAGCGTTCCAGTAAATGAAAGCACCATCTTTAACACCTTGTATTTTTCCTGATATTTTTGACATGGGGATATAAAAACCGGCTGCGGTATATTGATACAAACTACAAAGAAGTAGTATAAAGCAAATTTCATCAAAATCAAGCCAGTAGTTTACTGAAAAAAAAAGTGGGACATATATATGTCCCACTGACTCATGACGGTACCATCTCGCGATTTCATCAATGGGTATTTGCGATGAAACGGCCGAAGCAAGTGGCACAAAGTACCAGTTCTCAAGTTGTGCTGAAGAAAGTTGTGCGGACCTCATTTCCAGTAGTAGAACACCACCTGCACGTGCGCCTTTTGTGGGCCTTCATTGCGCTGGGGTCTGTTCCTGTAAAGCTTACTTCACCGCATTTTTTTGTCCATTTGCCTGTCCTTGCTTTGGCCATCGAAATGGTCGAGTACGGCTGTTGTCTCTGATATGTGCCTACTTTTCAGAAGGTATATGATATCAAGAAAAATATTTCCACGCACCAATATCCGCAATTACGCTGAGGGGTGGGCGTGGCAATTTCGCAGGGGATTGTGTTTCGAAGCATTTATCGGTCAAGTTATTGCGAAAATTTACAAAACTACGTGATGAATGGAAGGTAAAATCGCCTCTCTGAAAAATGAGAGATAGAAGAAATTATCCGGCATTTTGATTGGTAGGTTCTTTCTATCTGAAGACGAGGAAAATCCACAAGCTATCATAAAAAATTGATCGGAATTCAACGCCATTGTAACACTGATTCCGACCTACGGAAGCGTGGCAAAAGAATTTCCCTCGAAATAACGAAGACTTGGGTAAGATTTGAGTGACTTAGCGTTGCGCTAATTGCAACGGGTGATGCGGGAGAAAAATTTTTCTGCAGATGGAAAAGTGGGACGTATGTGTCCAGCTGTCGCACAAAGGGTTAAAAGGCCATACACGCTTTCGCCTTGAAGTCGTCTTAAGAGAATGTTCCTTTTTTTCCTTTTATGTTCCAAGATCAATTTTCTTGAAGACTTGTGTTCGATTAAATTCGTAAATTAAACTATCGAATAAGCGTCGGTATAAAGCCTATGATGTTTCTGTACGTCGTTATTGTGGACATGAGGTGTCGGCGTCACCTTGTGTAATGCTTCGCTATTGGGACTTTTTATTAGCATGTTTTGTCTCTGTTGTCAATTTCGATCATTTTTCAACTATTGTTAAATATATTGATGTTTCTTTCATATTAATCTTAAGGAAAATTGTAGTATCATTGTGCTGTCCTTTTCTCTTGTTTATTTATTTTTTATGCTTCACTTTCGTGTATTTGTTTCCTTGTAGCTTACTTTCGGTATTATACAAAATATTCCGCAAGGTAATTTCGGATATACCCTTGGCAACATTTCACTGCAGTCATCTCAGGGAACACACCGACGTTAGCATGGGAAATTCAACAATGGATCACGTCCATGCTACAAATCGGGTCATTGAAAAATCTTCGCTGCATAACTGAACATTGTATACGTGGGTTTATCAGATTGCAAAAAGGGCGTTTGTTTGCGCAGAAGCAGTGCTGAAGCATACGTCAATGTCGTAACAAATATCTCTTCAGACAATGCAGAGCTCTTCACCGAAAATACGCATTTTGAAACGTATATGTTGTTCTGAAGTCCTCAACTAATGAAATGAAATTCAGACTGGTGGAATGCAGTGTAAAAGCAAACGGCGAATTCTCGGAATACAGTTGCCATAAAGCCCTGGCTGTCGCAAGGAAAGCGTGAGGGCCAAGAACACCTCGTCTGGCATTCAGCAGAGACATTACCAAATAGCTTTTGTCTTCCTGAACGTATAGTAAACCAGAGCTGTTTATTCAACGATGTTCGAGGACGTAATCGCTGAAAGCAAGGCAATGAATCAAAAGTCATTGCAAATGACATTTGATTCAATCATTTGTATTGTGCGTCTGCTTTACGCGTTTGAATGTAAATGATAAGATCAATATGAATGCCATTCTCTACGTTAACGTCGAAAAGGCACACAAAGACTGAGTTCGAATTCGCGAGAACAGTGTCGACTGCAGCAGCATTGAAGCGTGGCTGCGCACCAGCTCAGTAAGGGCGCACGCGATGCCAATGGAAAGCTTGAAAGCTGTAACTAAATTACGTAGTGCAGACACGCAAGCATTTCCAGCGAGCAACTAAAGGGAATCGCATCATGAGCGCAGACAACGGCACCCTTGGTAACTCTAAAGCTGAAAATACATAGGCTTCAAGCGATTGTCACCGAGAAGTGTAGCGTTGGAGATGATGACTCAACTTTTGCAGTAGGCTCGTTTGATTGGTGATTCTTTCACGTAAAGTGGCGCGTTGTGCAACCTGATTTGGTATTACTTGTTCTTCATTTCGGTCAAGCAATACCTTTCGAAAAAAAAAATCAGGCAGATCCCACGCATTGTGGGAATTGATTTCATGCGAAGAAGCCAGCCAGTAGCAGCCTGTGTCGGATTTTTTGCTTTGAGCCGAGCGTTACGAGGTGTACCGATGTCTTCGTGTAAACTGAGTGGAAAGTGTATACTCATGGTACGACATAACGTCGGTGCTCACGTTAGAGCAGAGACGTCATTTTTATCGCGAGAAAGAGCACACTTCGGTGCGGTGATGGGACATAGCAGAAGTATAGCTGTCGTAGGCGTATTCGCGGAACGCTTGGCTGTAGCTTGCGGAGTCATAGGTGTGCATTTTTAATGTTTATTACATTGATATAAAAGTGGATAGCCAACACTGCAACGGCAGTTGGTGTTGTGCTGACATCACGCTTGTATAGGGTCTTTTTCAGAAGCAGTTTGAAGCACTGACAATGCTCGGTGGTAGAATACTTGACTGTCATGTTGAAGGCCTCCATGGGTTCGATTCTAGCTCAAGCAGTGATTTTTATTCTTCTCTTCTATCGGATCATTCACCCATCGATAACGCCGCCGACTCTGGCACCGTATTTTCTGCAGCATGGTGTCCTTCGCGCTGCTGCGTTAATATTTCCAAAGTCTCGGCCGCCATAGACTGTGCGCCACCTGTGGCACATACTCGAATACCACGGGCCGCGGTATGCGCGTATGTGCCACACCTGACTGGTGGGAAAGGATTTAATGACGTACAGCCGCGTCCAAGCCCGTGTATAGCGCACGAGCAGCCAGGCCGGCTCTGCGAAGCGACACCTTGCAGCAGTTGCGGTCTCTGACGTGGTGTGCCTAGGAGCATGCGCGGCCTTATAGACATGCTGCTTTGCACGAGTGACAACGTTGAAAAGTCCGCCTGTTTAACCGAAGATGTACGCTCCCTAAGGGCGCTTTCCAAAAGATGACGCGTTACGATTCCAAAAGATGACGCGTTGAGACTGATAACACACGCCTGACTCAGTTGACTCAGTCGCAACGCGTCATCTTTTGGTATCGAGGTGCCGAAAGCACCCTGAGGGAGCGTGCATCTTCGGTTAAACAAGCGGACTTTTCGACGTCAGTTCACCACGCTTGTTCTGGCACCCAAGGGGCGCTAGAACAAGCGGAGAAGTTATCAGTGAGTAGTGCCGGCAATTCATTCGCTCGTACCATAAAATACTCCGGCAAATCACTTTTAACCAAGTAAAAAAAAAACGCTTCATGGCGGCCATGACGTATTCCTAGCTCCTAAGATCACTTTGATGTGTACTACAGCACGACCTTCAAGGCCAGTTTTTGTTTCCAGAAGTAGTCGCTCCCGAATATGTCACTTCATTTTGTCGCCACTCATGGTTGCCACCGGTTCAATAGCTGCATAAAAAAAACGAATACACGTTTTCTACCGCATGGGAGCCCCTCAAGTTTCGCAGGTTTTTTGTTCGATGCCTGAGGGTTAAAATGTAATGCATAATTCAACCTCGAAACTTTCGTGTCACGGGCCCTTTAAACTCAATTACCACATGCAAATGATGTATAGTTCATAGGCCCGGTCTCCTCTCGTGACGCGATGAGTACAGTACGTCCCGAAACCAAATAAGAGCCACGATCGATTCACCGTAGCTTCAGCGTCGACGTGACTTTGTCCTGCTGAAGCGCTTCTGCCACAGGCGACGTAGAATATTTGCGCGCGACTCCCGACTCTAGATCAAAGTGGCCTCTGCGAATATGTTTACACCAGCTGCTATAAAGTAATTTGGAAGTAATCTATAAAGGACAGCTTAAGGCAATTCAAACCTCAGATGCACTCTGAAAGGATTTCGATATTGCAAGTCGGCTATTCTCGAAAGACGAGCCTAGACACATTTCATATGCGCGCGCCGTCGAGTGTTTGCGAAATTGTGTCAGAACTCTGTGTTCCGGGGCTTGAGACTAATGCTTAAATCAATAGTCTCGATCTATGCTTAGCGTGAGTGCGTTTTATGCCTGCGGCGTTGGTCTTAAGCACAGAGACAAAAACAATAACAAAAATAAAAGGAAGTGCACCTAACGAAATCATTTGCTGCTCCCATTTTCCTCTTGTGCACCTATGCTCATTCGTCAGCTGTCCTTACCACGACAAATTTCTATTGAACTCCTTCCTTCGTGCTAGAAACGGGTGATGACAATTTATCGTTTTGGGAATATTTCCTCGGCAATCTCATTCATTGTCAGCCGCACTGCCGGCAAAAGCAAATTATTTCGTTGAAGTCACATCAAACATCGATTCGGTATGCTTAAAACATATAAATTCTAGGGTTTTGCGTGCCAAAACCATAATATAGATATGAATCACACCATTGTGTAGGGCTAGCGATTAATTTAATCCCCCTGGGGTTCTTTAGCCGGTGCCTAAATTTGCAATATACAGAGTGGCGAGCTGTGCTACTCAATTGGCATGGTTCGAGGGGTAGACAGCGCGACAAAACAAAACACATGGAGTGAATCAGGGGACAGCACTCGTCTTGTGGTTTACCCTCTCTGTGTTTTGTTTTGTTGCGCTCCCCCCCACATATGGCACCCAAATATAAGTGGACAGGCGTTTCATCATTTCGCACTCATCGAAATGCGGCCTCCTTGGCAGGGACGGAACCCACGACTTTTGATTTCAGGACCACAACGCCGCAGCAACTTGGACACCGTGGCGGGTCCGGATGGTTCTTATGCATGGCACACTTAAGCCAAATGTATTTTATCGTTAGGACTATTGGAAAAATAGTAGCTGGCGTGAGTCTCTCCGAGCAATTGTGCATTTGTGGAAGATGTGGGATAGGATGTAGAAAAAAAAGCGTAATTTTAGAAAAATATACATGTGGGAACGGGTAAACTAGAGTATTTAGGCCTAATAATAATACGATACATGCTTTTTCAAATTACATATTTCATTCCGTCGAACACAGGGTGGATGAATGTGCTTATAAATTGGTACGTCTATATAATCTAAAATAAAGTATAAAACTAAAGTGACTGCGTAGATTAGAGAACCCCACGTATGCTGACAATGAACAGAGCCTTACTGAACGAGCGATGAGCATTGAAGAAGCGTTCATTTTGCAAAGCATGGCACAGTTTGGGTTTGCTAACCTGAAAGTATTAATCAACACCCAATGTAATTCGATAAAGTAAAGAATACGTTCACTACTGCGTGGCATTTCTTTGTGAGATCTCTGCGCATTACAGACGCCTAAGATCCGACAATATGTACAGTTGTTTTATGTCTTGAATTAGTATTTCGTTAAGCCGAGCGAAAGGTGCGATCACTGCCACTTTCTTGGGGGGGGGGGGGGGGGGGCGTGTACACAGATAAGAACCACGTGTTAATTCTTCTTAACTGCGGAGCAGTTGAAGGGACCGCCCTGTCGCCGTCTCATGTCTCGCTTTGGCGTCACGCAGGTCCCACGTTTGATAAACATAAGCCGATCGGGCTGCACGCTTGAAACGCCAGAGCTTGCTTGACCGTGAACGCCAGCGCCGCCGAAGGGCTAATTGGTCTGCGCGAACCAGCGAAGCGCCAGCGTCGGGAGTTAGACACAGATCTACGGAAGAGAGAAGCGGAGGCGAAACGCCAGCACCGGGAGTTATACGCACCGCGCTCGGAGCAGCAAACAGTAGAAAAACAGTGAAAAGGAGACCAAAGAACAGCAAATAGATAATCGCAAAAGAAATCGGATAATCACAAGAAAAGAGCAGAAAAGAGCAGATAAGCACAACATAAGCACAAGGAAAACACAGGCAAATCGATGCTCCGCAGTTCGTACAACTTTCACTTGCGGTGGAGCTCGCTTTGATATTTTTATTGTTCCATTTCTCAATAAATTTTAGTTGTGAGTCTTCGCCTGTCTCGTATACTTCTTTTCGTCTTCAACATCGCGAAACGCACATACTTCTAAGTGTAAATCCCTACCAACTCGCTCAAGCTTCTATTCTAATACTGTCACTACTTGGCAATTAGCTACTCACCCGTCACCGTATTTCCCTCGCGACGTGGGTGGTGACATCAGCAAGCATAGGATGGCTAGTAAAAAATCACAGATTCAAAGCATTCAAGAACGACGTTGCTGAAAATCCTTTTCAGTAAAAAAAAAAAAAAAAAACTCCCAGGGTCTCTTATGCACTCGCCTAAGACGACTGGAAGGCGAAAGCCATCTTCTTTTTTTTCTCAATCGACGTACTGGTCCTGATCTTAAAAACAGCGCAACAATACAAGGACGCAGAAGAACGGGACGGGCGCTTCTCGCAACCAAGCGCCCGATCCATTATTTCTTCGTCCTCGTGTTGTTCCGCTGTTTTCAAGATGAATAGCAATCAACTTGCCCTAATCACTGTTCTCCTGTACTGGTCCTGCCCCGCCACCATCCGAAAGCTTTTTGCACCTAACGTGGTTTTGCATTGCCTCCAGGATCGGAGGCACCTCACCTGATTTTGCAGTGTCTCCGTGATCGGCCCACCTTTCATCCAGGTGCGTTGTCATGTGATGACGTCATCGTGTGACGTCACGTGATGTGACGTCATTGTGAAATCACTGTGCCGTCATAATGACGTCATCACGTGATGATGATTTTTCGCATCACTGGTGTCGACGCAGGGCGCCGGTCACTTTTCGCGTTTGATGAGGCATCTCAGGCTTTCGCCTTAATAAATAACGCTTAGTGCTATCGTTTGTCACAGATTACCAAAATGTCAAGCGAAAGTCGGTGGTCGGCCGAGGCCAATGGGGCAATGAAGTAAAGATGCCTCCAGCAATAGATATAGGGATATATATATATTCTTTATCTATTGTCGGAGCCCTCTTTACTCCAGTAAGCAGAAGCCTGGTTGAAAACCACAAACATAATAAAAATCCGGCAGATCCCACGGATTGTGGGCATCAACTTCATGCGAAGCATTCAGGGAGCAGCAGCCATATCGGATTTTTTGCTTTGAGCCAAGCGTTACGAGATGGATCGCCGTCTTCGTGTAAATTGAGTGGTTGTGTGCATATCGTGGGCACGCCCAGCACACTGGCGTCTAAAGGGCATTGTCCGACCCAACGTAGGCACTGTCGTTAGAGAACACACGCGAGTTTCATCACCATGAAGTGCACGCTACGGTGCGATGATGCGCATATAAGTAGCGGTCATACACTGCAAAAAATCTGGCCCCTAAACACGGACAAAGCTGAAGGTATAGCGCTGCCGAGCACTTTTCCGTGTTCCTAATTAAACGATTTCTCTAAAAAGGAGCCTTCTAACGAAGTGCCTTCGTTAGCACAGCTAGCACAATGCACTCCGTCACGTCGTTTGAATGAGAACACTGTTCCGTGACCCAGAATACAACAATTTCCTTCAAAGAAGGTCTTCTTACGTACCTCCTACGTTAAGATACTAAAGAATGGTCTGCCCGTACTGTCCAATATAATACGGCACATTTGCCTTAATGCAAAATAATGGTTTTGTACCACAACTGCACCATAACATCCCATAGAAGCTTTGCCACCTATGCAGGTGGCAGTCTCGGTATACGCTGGCAACAAGTGAGCGGAGGTCGACCAGTCCACTAGCCACATACGTTCACGTACACGTTCGGTATGAGTCTGTGGTTGTTGTTTCAAGCAGATGCTTCCTGACGCATGAACCATAATTGCAATAGTTTTCCTCCACCTTCGTTCCTGAGCCAGCATCGTCGCATTGTTAAGGTCGAAGCTATAACCTGTCGTCTAGCAGTATTCAACAAGCTGTCTTAAAATGCGCTCCATGGGTGGCTTTAGCAACATTCCCACTTTGTGTTCTTTGAACGTCTTTGGCATTTTCCTCCCCTATTCGCCGATGTAAGTGGTGTCGTGAACCCCACAACGTACTCTGTAGAGTACCCTGCTCTAATCATCCGCAAGTGTGCGGTCTTTGGGCTTTGTGAACACGTCCTAAGGACAAAGTATACACAAACACCGCCGAAGATTAGTGGGATCATCTACAAAGTACAATGTGGGGATTGCGACACAACTTGCATAGGCGAAATGGGTTGAAGAAGGTGATCGAAGGGTAAAGAACACAAAGAGGATGTTGCGAAAACCACCCATGCAACGTGTTCTAAGACGGAGCTTGTTGAACGCTGCTGAATGACAAGGCATAACTTTGACCTAATCAATTCGACGATGCTACCTTGTGTACAAAAGTCGGAGGAAAAGAAAAATCTTGGAATCTTGGTTCATTCATCACGGCGCATTGGCTTGCAACAACAACAGCGGCCCTCTACGAGATGTTTACAAGGAAATGTGCGACTAATGGACTGGTCAAACTCCGCTTATATTTGCCAGCGTATACTGAGAATGTCGCCTGCATAGGTGGCAAAACTTTCATGTCATTTTGTTAATTGTTGTGTTAAGTCAAAGTAAACATTTTACAATCAAGCTACACATCCCGAGCTGGTAGATGTGGGGGTAGCATGCCATGTGTAGATGCACTGTACTGTGTGAACTTGCTGATGACGGAAGCATACCTGCTGCTTCATGCCAAATAAACAGTGAAGTACACTACTACATGCTTCTTTAAATGCCACTTTGGCAGATGTATTCAGGAACATATTTGTCAAAAGTGTTGCAAGCCTGCTTATGAAACTGTGTGCACGGCCCATGGACAGCTCCACTTCGCTCCTTTCTGTACGTCTGAAAAGGAAGTGAAAGAAAACACCTAGAGCAACAGCAATGTTCAGAATTTATACCCCTTTAAACATTGCCATGGTGCATGTGCACATGGCCTCCCTTAGCATCACTGTTTCAGAAATCGAAAAAGCAGAAACGATATTTTGCAGATATTTCTGGACTCGTTCTGATCATATGAAGGACAAGCAGGATGATTTTACGAAGACTTATTGCTATAGTACACAAGAATTCAGGGTTAAACACACTACGTTCTAACTGCAAGAGTATTTATGTACGTGCATTACCAATTCTATTCAATTATTGTCATGATGTTGAAGCAAAAGTCTTAACAGTTACAATTTTTGTACTTAATGCTGCCGAGAAGGCCGAGAGTTATGTGGGCGAAGAAATGAAGAATTGCGCATGTATAAAATGGAATCGGCTCGCACAAGACGAGGCGAATTGTAGACTACTGCGAAGGGCTACTGCTGCAGTGCACATATAATAAGGCTGAAGATGACAAAGATTAAAGCGTAAACGTAAAGGATGAGAATTAAATTGAGAAGCAAGGCTTGCTGTCAATAGCTCTTGAATTCTATCAGAACACAACATGACAGTTGTATATCCTGTACATCTTGACGCGACAAAAGTTGAGCTGAAGATGGCGGCTTGAATGAATGTCAAACCATTGAACAAAGCGTGTTGTTGGAGCCAATGTTTCAACAAATTGATGTGTCTAAGTTGTTGCAGCAACTTTGATGCAATTCGTTGCCCCTCTAAAGACGAGTCCTCATGTTGAGTCACTAGCTCCAACAACATTCGTTGTTCAACAATTATTTCATGAGCTGTACATCTCGTTACATTCATTACAAACCTCTACTGTACCAAATGCTACTATGGCAATGATAGTGGGTGCAATACTTAAGCTGCAGTGTCATAAGCAGGTGACCGGCTATTCAACTCTTTAAATATACCAGATCCATAAAGACTGAAAACCATGAGGCAAGCACAACACAAAGGACAAGCGTAAGGAAATTGAAAGAGGTTAACTTTAATAAACGAGGTATGGAATTAGTGATCCCCATTTTAAGTATACAAGGTGGTTTTTTAATGAACTCCTTTGCTGTTGAAAAAGATCATGCTGCTAAAAAGATCATACCTGTAGTCAAGTGATAATTTCCAGGACAAAATTTCGTGATGCTGAGAGCATGCATTAAACTTTATGCACGATAAGCGTTAGGTGCAATGTCAGAGAGGTGGAGATGATTTAATGGATAGCAAATACTAAAAATGAAAAGCTCTGAGTAACTATCGCAAGAATAAGGACGAAGTAAGGAGGGAAGCATATGATAAGCTAGTGCAATGTCTGAAGCGAGGTAATCTTGCCTTAGAATATGCAGTCATAAAGTGAGGTCCAGTAAGTAGGCGTCACATGCACTGGTTGTGAGAGAGATATGGAAATGACGGACCACCTTTTAAATAAATGTAAAAATGTCCACCCATGTGCGTGTTGGGAACTAGCTCTCATGAAGCCCTAGGCTTAGAGAAAACTTGATAAACATGAACACATCCACAAGAGAAATCAGTAAAAGACAGATGGAGGATTGGTAGTGGAAAAGCAGCGAGAACAGCCAAAAACAAACTTGCAGGGTCTTTATGTACAATGCCGAAAAATAAGCTACTTATTATAAGTTTTTTTTTTAAGGAAAGAAATTTAATTCAGGTAGGAAAGGCATTAAGCCAATTCAAAAATTGAGCTTGGTCACTTGCATGTCAATGCTTCGCTTTAAAGGGAACACACATAGCATCCAACCATCTACAGATGTGAAACTGCGTCATGCAAGATAACTTATACAAAGTTATTGCTTTGAGCAATTAGCGCAAAATATTTCAGGAGAGCACCTAACTGTGCTGGTTAGTACATGATTATGATGGGAACAAACAACGCTGGGCACGGGACGGAAAAAAAGGTAGACGAGGGCGACAGCACCCTCGTCTATTGTTCTTTCTTCGTCCCATGTCCAGCGCTGTTTGTTCCCGTTTTGATGCAGAATATTTCTTTCTTTAATCTGAAGGTGGCAGTGTTTCATGGCTAAAATAGTTTACTAATTTGCATTTCAAGTTACATTTTTTCAGCCATAAGGAAACACTGCAAAATGCTGAAGTTCTAATGTTAACATTTATCAGGAGAAAGACCAATTCTTTCGTATGGAATACCGAAGGTTGATTTCTAAAGTTCATTGCCTTTGTATTTTGTGCTGTTCCCTTATCATTTTCCTTAAGATGGTTGTATAGATGTTCTTTGGTTTATCTTGTGTTTTGTATATGTTATGCTCCTGTTTTTGCTTAGCAAGATCATTTTATGTGTAACTTATCACTGTAGCCCACTTTGCAATACTGCTTACTGGTGTCAGCAGTATTGTCAAGTAATAAATAAATAAGTAAATAGATATCCACTGTCATAAAACTACTATGAAAACAAAATAAACAGAAACGTTGCACCCAAAC
This sequence comes from Rhipicephalus sanguineus, assembly GCF_013339695.2. NCBI lineage: Eukaryota > Metazoa > Arthropoda > Arachnida > Ixodida > Ixodidae > Rhipicephalus > Rhipicephalus sanguineus. Next base: position 114,116,566 of record NC_051176.1, on the reverse strand, counting down.
TGTAACAGAGTTGGAAAAAATAGCTCTTGACCCATATTGCAGCTTAGCTTTTGCTATGTAGCATTCCAAACAGAAATGCCGCCAAGACATTATTGTGTGGTATACTTTGCTGGCAATTTATATTCCATTTTAAAAGAAATATCTACTGCTTGGTTGTAAGCAAGGAAAAATTTACTGAAGTGAATAATCCCTAGCCTGCACAGAGTCTCGTTCCTTGACCTTCGCTGCACAGCACATTTGCACAGGATTCACGCGGGTGCCCCTGTGCTCATATAGTGCAAGTCTAAATGTTGCAGATTTAAGCAATACTTCTGTCTGAAGTACCATGCAAGAACAATGATGTGCTGTGCAGTGAAGGCAATGCTCCAAGAAACTTCCCACAGCCTTGTTATTTTTCATTTGAAAAAATTATTTTTCGCTTGAAGGTAATATTACACCTTAAAAACTTTGTCTAAATCATCGCACGAGGAAAGCACACTATGATGTGTAGGCAACATTTTTGCTGGGATTGCTACACAGTGAAAGAGAGCCCGCAATATGGGTTCAAACACTACTTCTTCCAAGTGTCAATTTTGAAGACATTTTTGCTTCTTTTTGCCAGCAGCATTTTCAACCCTTGGTATATGCACTGAACTCATACTGTGAATATATTTCACATGAAACATTCAGTCTTTTTTACAATATACTTAAAAATGCTGCATTTTGCAATGTTTCCTCACGACTGCAAATAGCATAAATCGAAATGAAAATAAATTCGACTATCATGGTCATGAAAGATTGGTGACTATGTTAACCCTTTCGGCCCTGGCGGTGTCAATTGACACCATGACACAACATTTTCCCTAGCACCTCGGAAATGAAACCAAAACTCGCGATTCTTGGGGGAATACTTCTTCAATGATCCCCACTGCGTTTGACACCAAAATGGTGACATGCTTGCGAAGCTGGGAGCCGTAGTGAAGAAGAAGCTTGACCGAAGTCATGGGTGACGCCGTGGCGGGGCAGCTGAGGCGGCTAAGCGCAATTTTCGGGTTGACGTACCGAAGCTGTTTCAATGAGTATCACATTGAAAAATGAGACGTGGTTCACATTTTGTGTGCTCTAGTGAATAGCGGGAAAAAAGATGCCATTTTTCTGATTTCCCAACCGCTGAGCCCTGATGACCTAATTTGATGTCATGTCTGTAAATCCATTAATAATTGCACCACTGGCTCAATTTTTCGTTCGTGGTCTTCTGAGGACATAACTATTAGGAAAACAAACATAAAAAATGTCCCCGACCAAAATAAAAAATCCAGGGCTGAAAGGGTTAAAGAAACAAATGCTTTGTAGTAATAGCTCGACGCAATAACCATGTGTCAATTAATTTGCCTGACACAGCTTCATTTCTGCATGTGAAGTTTGAAAGGTCTTTGCTGCATCATGCAATTCTTTCCCCGAAAATAACGCTTGAATGACTACTTCCCACACTGAAACATAACAGCACCAGTTTTACAAAATATTGGAAATGGTAAAAAAAAAACGACTTGGCACACTGGCGTGAAATGACCCAAATAGGTACTAAAATAAAACAGTGTGCACTGTCAGACACTAAAATGAAGCACTAATCTGCTTGTATTGCTAAATTACTTCAAAACCCTGCTCTGATAACTGCCCACAAGAAGTTGATTGCGAAAAATTTACTTTAACCTCTGACCTATTTTTATCTATCTCTAGTATAATGACTCATAACCTTCGGCACACAAAGGCACAAAGCATTTCATATGGTTCAATGCCTTCGAACAGTACGGAAGGTCATATGTTAAGAAATAGCGTAAAATCTGGACTAATTTAACCAGCTATGTTTTATAACATGCAAACATCGAGAAATACACAATAATTTAGTAACTCGCCCCCTCTAAAAGTGTTGCTGTCACAGCTCCAAATTCTATTCACGAGCTATACTGGCTAAAATATTAAAACACAGCTGCATTTCCATCTCAATGGTGGATGCACACAAGTATACAATAATTTAGTAACTCGCCCCCTATAAAAGTGTTGCTGCCACAGCTCCAAATTCCATTCACGACCTATAATGGCTAAAATATTAAAACACAGCTGCATTTCCATATCAATGGTGGATGCACACAAGTCTACACGAACAGGCATGCACTTTAGATTGACTTCACAAGCCATATATCCGGTAATCCTGCCGTTGGAGAACGTTACCAAGTGTATGAGCTGGACTACTACATCAGCTAAAATGGATGCTTGTGTGTGTTGGTATGACAAAACGTAAACAAAGCAGTGCAGAAGACTGAGCACACGAGCACAGCACTGTTTGTGTCTTCCTTTTTCTTGTGCTCCGTCTATTGCGTTTTTTTACACTAATGCATTAATTGTGAAAACTGGCTGCCGCAATTTGGTCATCTAGGTCGAACTTTTTGGGCCTTGTACCAGACTAAAGAGCTCTGTTGTGAAAGCAACAGGGTGTAACAATATTGCACTACAAATCAGGGAATACAAAGCATCGATAAGAATGTTCAGCCAAAATAAAAGGCTTCAGCAAATTGTTTAAGACACATACTCACAGGTTAATGCTCATTCACAGCTTCTACGGCAGCCCCATGATTTCTGTGCGTCCATCTGTGCGTGCCTTCCTTCCTCCTTTGGGCAAGTTTGAGTAGAATGTCTGCCAGGAAAACAAAAACATCAGAAACAAGTCGACTTTTTTTAGCATGCCTCACATAATCCAAATTAACTTTTCTCTCCCCATGAGGTAGCTGTTTAGAAAGCGTCCAAACAGCCGCTGCTTTGTCTGTGTATAGCTCATAACCAATTAGTAGCATCCAACACGACGCCTGGTCAATGTCAAAGCATACGAGACAAGAAACTGAGACAAGTATAAGCAAAGAGCAAGCGGCTATATTTCGCCATTATATCGTTTCCTAATCCAGCCCGATGCATTCATCGCTTAAATTTAATTTACACTGCTATTTTGGTGTTCGCCCTAAACTTACTTTCCAAATAACTCACTAGATAACCTATTTCTCTTGTGCACTATATGAATACATGTTAAAAAGGTGGGGCATGCAAACATGGACACAAGAGAGTCAAGACGCCTAAAACGCTGAGATCACTAGCTGGAGGCTCCTCACCTAATATACCTTTACATTGTCGAGAGCCTAAATGCATGCCAAAATTCGATGAATGCAGTTTTGTACAAGCACATGAATGAAGAAATGCGTCCAGTAGTCGAGGCCTGGCATATCGATAATGGCAGTGCACAAAAGAGCCAATCGTCGATTAACTAGCAGTTATCTCTCACGTAGACTATCGCGCGTGCCACATTGATAGGTATCGCCTCTTGCCTGGGCATGCACAGATAAGTTTCTGTGTCTACTTTATTTTGTGCCACTGTCTACCTTTCCAGTTGGCGTTAGTGGTGTCTTGGTTTCTCTCTTGTGTCCATGTTTGCATGCTCTGCCTTTTTAACATGAATACCTACCAACCAGCTCAGCTGTCTGTTATACTAAATATGTATACAATCTAGAATTATGTCCACTTGCTGATGTAATAATAACAATGGGGTTCTGCAATGTGAACGTCAAATTAAAAGCACGGGAACCTCTAGGATTTGCACCTCCACCGAAAGTGCAACCACTCCATCAAGGATCGAACCCGCACAGTTCAGGTCAGCAGCTGACCATTATAACCACTGTATTGCAGCGGGGGATGTTCACTTGGTAATGTAGGTTAATGTAAAGGATTATGGAAAGAGCTGTAGGTTGAAGAAAGACATGCAATTAAGCAAGGAGCTGCAGACATTATGCAGTTTAGATATTTCTGTAATCCAAAGGGCTGGTGCTCAGGGCATGTACCTAAGGAACTCCTGTTCAGCGTCTCTTTTCGAACCAAAGCTTAGCAGAATTGATGTTCCTGTCTAGATATGCCCCTGAAAACCACAGTTAAATAGCTGCAAAGTAAACACTAGAAGACAGAAAAAAATCCATCACTTGTATGATATTAAACACATCAAGATGCAAATACACCAAACACCCTGGACTGTGAAACGCATTGATTGAAAAGATATCAGTTAAACAAAGCAGCATAGCAATGAACTTCCATGTAGCTGCCACAGGGCAAAAAGCAGGTGGCTCTGGTGCCATGAAAAATCTATAATAACACTTGTTGAATATAGCAGGATGTTTTGTATGATAAATGTATAAATTACCACTCACAGAAGCTGACATGCTATTTTAAAAATGAGCATTGCAAAAAATAAAGCAAGAAAACCACGTGACGTGTGAATTTACCATTCATAATTTAAGGCTAAAGGGCCCCTAAACAACTCCGGAGTCTAAAATTTGTGACAACTGCACGCTTGTACAACGTGAACATGTTGTCACATGAATTTTTTAAGTGGTGTAATAATGAAGCCACAGGAGATAGAACAAACATTCCAGCTGGTTTCAGTCTCTCGCTCAGCCTGACTATCCTGAAGAGGGGCTTCCTCGATGTGCCACTGTGCCAGAGTGGTGCGGTGAGGAAGCACAGTCAAAGCACTGGCGAGATAAACCAATTCGCAACACTTGTGACAACCACAGATACTGCATCATCACAAAGCCAAAATGCCGTTTCGTATTGCAGAGGACTATTCAACAGTCAGCGTTACTTAATGTTGCTCATAGGCAACATTACACCACTTCGCTAGCAAAGAGGACTGGTCAAGCGCTGAAGAGGAGGCGCGGTTATTGTTTTTAGAAGTGGAGTGTCTGACATTAGCACAATGTGATTCCTGCGGCCCTCTGTACGAATTAGCGAGTTTGTTTGGGAGGTGTAAAAAAAAAGAAGTAGGAGCCTGCTGACTGGCCCTTTAAGAGAATGTAAACATACACTGGAAGGAAGTACACTTGTAGACATATTACTATAAGCTATAAAAAACAGGCAATTAACATGCGCAATCCATGCAGCATAGGGATGTCTCACACCTTTGCAAGAACTTTACTATGGTGGCTGCATATTTGTGTAGGCCAGAAGCAGCAGGCACGTGGCTTCCATGAATTTGACCTGTTCGTTGAAGGGAAACTGCTGCTCACATCCTTGTAGCACTGCTTTTTGAAGATGCTTCCTGCGATAACAAAATGACCACAACACAATTACGGTCTTCAAATATCAACAGGTGACCTACATTGCTGCCCTTTCTCATTAAATTCAGCTCTAGACTAAACACTGCAATAGCAGCATCCTCCTACATTACAGGGCATCATACTGCTTTCCTTGACCTGGTTTTTAGTTCAATAATTGTTTTCACCCATAACAGAATGTAGCACTAGTAAAGATTCGGTTGGGGAGGGTGCAGTCGTAAAGTGTGTATGCAAAGTAAGAATATGAAAAAAAAACAATGGCATAATTTCACATGAGATAGAACAATTATCATAATTCCTGTAATGTCAGACACCAAGAAGTGTTTAATTGAGCAAGTTTTGACCTTAAGCTATCACAAAACAATGTCCTTTATAGAAAGTGGGATTTGCAGAGTGAACTCTGACGATGAAATTGGCTGTCTTTACTGGCTCTGTAGCTGCTAGTGCATAGCTAAAGCCGCTTGAATGCACTTAACAAGCCTGTGTAATGGTATTGACAAATGGACAGAGAAGACAAACTCATTCGTTCTCACTTAGCTGCCATCACAGCAATACGTTGCTTCGTGTCAGGTTTCCTGGTATGCAGAATGCACGAACTTGGTGGCCGTGCCATACCACAGTAAACATGATCGACATCTGCTCCAACTGCGTAAGTAGCTGGAAAGTGCTAAATTACACAATCAGCTGTACCATGCACACATAATGTAAATTCTAGCAGTGGCAACATTTCGCGCCTCATACTAGCCTATGGGCATTGTACTCGTTGATGCTGCCAGCTGCATTCACTGTTTTCATTCCTAGCATGCATAGCACATGCACACAAAGCGCCCAATAACTGTGGGAAGCAGAATAGATTGTCCGAGGTAATCAATAAAATTGATTGACAAGAATTCCACACATCACTCAAGCCTGTTGTTTGGCATAAGTGATGAGAATGTGCAGCCAAATGTACACAGCAAATTCAGTATTGGCCTTGCAGAATTGCAAGATAGGTTGAAGCTTTCCAGAAACAAACCGTATACAGTAAAGTCTGTCCCAGATACTGAAATCATGAAGTTATAAATTTTAAAGTGGGCCGCTATATTCTTCAGGCACCATGCATTGCATTTATGAAAACGCTAACATCCCTGTACAACAATGAGTGCTGCAAGAAGTCATAAACATTGATATTTTTGGCACAATGCCATTTCCCAGTACCACGTTTTACAGAAAGGCAACATTTTCCTTTGCAAAACTAAGCCATGTTCCCAGGCAAAATGCACTGTCCATGGTGAAAAACACATGGAGTACGCTCTTCTATACAGCTTAGCTGGTTTACTGCAACTAAAAGCTACGGTAACGCTGTCTTAATTGAAATGGCTAGCAAAAGCCTTCTCGCTGCTGTTTATGTGAAGTAATTTCACCTTGGTGGAACGTCACAAGAGTAAGTGGCACATAATAATGAGTGCGAGAACACAGTAACAGGATGTGCAACGGCTACCAGGTATGCCCATTCGTGGAAACTGTGGGCTCTTGCCCCAAATGAACCAGTTGGAAATAACCCTTTTGCATGAATAAACTTAAGTTGGTTGCTGGCATACATAACATTGTTACTCTGCATTTCCATCTCATTTATCTAGCGCGCTCATTGTTTCCCTTCGACAATAGCTCAAAACAAGATTCTTCTTCATTAAATGGAACTTTGTACATTACCTTTACGTTGGCTGCAGATGCTTATTTCTTCTGCCTGAATAAGCACCTCCTATAGCATACTTGCCTCAGCCACCTTCTGGACTGCATGGTCAGCACTCCACTGTTTGTCGTGGCACTGCTGTTTGCTACCTGCAGTACGTTGCAAAAAACTTCAGCATTCAAAAAAAAAATAAAGAAAAGCCGAAGCAGGTGTGCCAGCAGCACCTTGCCCTTTGAGGAGGGAGGAAGAGCTCTGACAACTGGCTAATTAAAGACAAGCGTTTTTCTTCACAAGCTATTATTATGCGATGAGAGGTGGGACTTCAATACACGGACGCACATATAGTGCCATAAGCAATTGAAAATTCAGCTGAAAGTACGGCTTGTCAAATTAGGTCAACGTGCATAAAGGATAAAAATGGGGCAAACCAATTGAACAAAATACAGTGTCATGCTGCAGAAATTGCATTTTTAACAAATCTATGTTATCTATTGCTTGAAAGATGATAAGCAATGTCCAAGAATGCTAACCTAAACGCTTTTGAGGGTCACGTTACTTAATGACGAATAAAATGCGCGCCTAAGGAAAACATCCCTAAATACACTTTATTTCTCCCACTGTACCGATTCACGATTCACACGGTGGCTGATGATTATTCCTTCAGAGCTCGTGCGAACGAAATGAATGTTGAAGCTTCGGTTTCATGGCGTTACTCCAAGTAATTTGTCAAGAGACATGCATAAATTTGACATGCATAAAACGCATGACAGTGGTGAGCCTGACAAAAATGTTGTCTCCTTTCAGCAAATATTAGCGTACAGCAGTGCGTGCAAGCGAGCTAATTACCAAAACTTTATAACACTACCGACTACGTTCTTGACAAATGTCATGCGCGAGCACAATCCGCACAACTACAATCGCATACACTACCAACACGTTATGCGATTTTATTCGGCGACAACGCGTACTACAATAAGAACAACTCACAATGTTCGAAGCGTAATGTTCACTTACCTCTGGCAATGAAAATACGCTGGCAGCGTACACTGCTGGATGACCGCCGGTTTTCAATGGTGCGCCAAGCGAGGAATCGCCGAGCTACCGGCCGTCCCCGAGCGTCAAGGCATTTTTCAGGGCCACAGAACGCGTCGTCGAGAAAGGATTGCAGCGCTGCTACTCACTGCCGTGTAGTGTGCCTCGATGTGAGCGGACAAAACGCGCATCAAGGCACCCTACTGACGGGCGGAAACATTTGAAGAACGTGTTCTTCAAAACTATGAATCGCCTCCGTCGGTCACACTGAACAAAGCAGTCGCAGGTTGGAGTCGCACGGCCGGCATCTGGCGACTATTTACCTGCTACCGCGTATAACACTGCGTGACGAACTTGCGCTTACGTCAGTAACCACAACATACAACACACAATGGGAGGCAGCGCGGTAAAAGTCGACCGTATGAACAAAACTCGCACGACGACACACACACGAACGCAGAACTATCGTGGCTAGAAAGGTTTGCCTAGTGTCGTGAGCGAGGCAGCGAGCCTGCCAGGCGGGAATAGCTTACGATGAAGCGTGCAGAGGACGCGGCGCTCGCTGGCGCGCCCAGCACTGGTGCGCCCTGAGGAGTTTCTTTGTAGTTGCGGTAAAAGCTCGTTGTGTAGGCCACACATGGCGCTGATAAATTGTAAAACGAAGAAAAGACAACTCTGGAGACCATGCGGGCCGGTTAGCTTCTTCTGAACGGCATATGCTGGCGTAGAGAACAAACATGTAGGAGATTCGGGGTTTCCGTTCTAGTTTATTAACATTCTTTTTCAAGCAGTTATGGTTGAGTACAATGATTGAAATATTCATTGACAATTATAGCGGTTACATCAAGAACAAAAATACAATGAACAGTGAATGAGACGTAAAGACAGATATTTTCGCGCAGAATGTGAGTAAACAGTGAAAGGAAAAGATAGGTGCATACAAAAAAGAAAAATAAATAATAAAAGTAAGAATCAGCGAACAGTCAAATGAAATTTATGTACACATGAGGGACCTCCCTTGATGTTTCACGCCCACTCTTGCAGGCGTACTGGATCCGTAGAATCTCTGAATGAGAATCGATGCCTTTTCATTGCACGAGTTCTTTTGCATAACGTCATGGAACAGGTTGTTTTTTTCTTTTTAGGTATGGTGTGTTGGAGAGGCTAGAAAGATTTGCAGTCGCACGCGAGCATGCACGAACCTCTCAAGACGCAGCTCGGAATGAAATTGCAACAACCACGAAAGTTCCAGGGTCGGATCTAAGAGGAACAGGGTACCGGTGCCCTTACCCCCTCCCCCCTTTAATTTTCGACGACCGTAGCGGCGGCCGCTACGAGTGCCTGCACCCTAAAGCTTTACTGCACCCTAGAGTTACTGCAAATGTTATTTTTAGGTGGCGGAGTTGCGCATCCGTTTTCGAAACGCCGTTAGCAATCGTGCACTGCGGAGAAGCTGATGCGCAGGCCGCCGCCGCTGCAGCGAACCGGTTTGTACTCCCGTGCCACAGTCCCGATTTCGTAAAGGGACGCTTTTCACCAATACGAAGCAGCGCCGCATGTCCCTTGTGTCCTTGTCTATTAGGCACCGTGGAACGCCGCACAGAAGCCTTCGCGGTAGGGATGTCCGAATAGCAAATTTTAGGTTCGAAGCGAACAGTTACGTCGAATAATTTTGAATCGAATAGTTCGAATAGTATGTATCACACATTATATAAAAAAATTAGCATAAATATTGTCGAGGCCCAACTAACCTCCACAGCGTTTTTTTTTAATTGGAACGAGGCATGTACGAGTGTCATTCTTTTTGCTGCAAGTAAACGCTACTAAACTAAGTGCTACGCAGCGCTACTAAACGCTACGTTTAGTAGCGTTTAGTAGCATCAAACAGTAGCAGGATTTCAATTTCAGTAAGATATGCAAGTGATAACCGATAAAATACGTCACACTTTAAAAATTACTATACATATACCATATTATAACATATAAGCCCGTATAACAAGCTTTTAAACTTAAAAAATGATCAGAGGCGTAGCCAAGGGGAGGGTTAACGTTGGGGGTTTCAACCCCCCCCCCCCCCCCCCGAAATTTTTCAATTTTACTTGCGCATATATACACGCACACATACAAACACACGCATGGACATACATAACGTATAATTGAACACCCCCCCCCCCTGAAAAAGATTTCTGGCTACGCCCCTGAAAATGATTAATCTATGTCGGAGTAATATGTTAATTTAACCTTGATGTGGGGCTTCGCGGCATTGCGCAATTTTGTTGGTTAGGTGTTTTCACGGCATAGCACTTGCAGGCTGCAGTGAAACCACCTTCACAGGTGGGTTACATGCCGTCCAATATACGCCTATTCGTTCATAATGAATACTTTGAAATTTCGGAACCTTAAATTCGTGTCGAAGCGAATTCGAATACTGTAATATTCCTTCGAACATTCCTAGTGCTTGAATATTCGCACATGCCTACTTCGCGGCAAACAGACGCAGACAGTCTGCCAGTATGTCAGGACGGCAGCAAAATATTGTTTACCCTCGTTGCTCGCGACGGTAACATGCACAAAACAACAAATTTAACCACTCTCGGTTGACCTGAAAAAAAAAGGTTAAAGATAAACCGCTCACATAGAGAACAGTGGTAGTTGCACGCTCCCCAGGCCTTCTGTAAACGCATCGTGTCTGAAGAAAAAAGATCACAGTTTCACCGCAAGCGCGAAGCAATGAATGCGAAGGCAACAAATTGTAATGTTATACGAAGGAAGGCTGGCAGCTAACTCTTTTGGATCCGATCTCGCGTAACTATACAAAACGTTGGTGTAAGAGAATACGGCCGCTCCAGGGAGAGGTGCGCTTTTCGCAGTCTCTTGGCGTTGAGAGCGCGCGTAAAAGAGTATACGAGCCGTTTGCTGATGCCTGCGAGATAGCGAGCGCGCAAGCGATCGTGAAAGCGCTTTTAGGATCAAAGATCGCAGTTGCTGCTCAAGCACCCTCCCCTCCCCCTCCCCCTCCCCCGCATCCCTTCATGCTCGTTCAAGACGGGCGGGGCGTTTCGTTTCTGCTTGGGCAGCATTTGACGGCTGGTCTAACACGCGGGGGGATGTTATCGCATGCGCCCTCCGAGCGACGCAGATAGGCCGGCTCGTTTGATCTCTGCTTCAGTCGCGATCGTCGCCCCTGCTCGCGAGCTTTTACCCGCGGGTAGAACCTACGATGCGCGGCGGGATGTTATCAATTTGGACTTTATACGGAACATGACGGCGACGGTGACGCCGACGGCAAAAACACGTCGAGAGTGCCCATATAATTGCTATCGCAATAAAAGTAGCCCTGTGACGGTCTTTGGTTGGAAAATACCTTAACAGCGCAGTCAACTTTAGGACTTTTCAACTTTAGGACCTTTAGAACTTTCTTTTTTGTTTGGACTTTAGAACACTCTCTCCCTAACTAAAAAGAAAGCAATATGTCCGTTGAAGTTACGAACATGTACTCCCTATTTCCATATAATGAGAGCCATCTGTAAGTTCTACGTAGGTCTTGTTCGTGGATCTGAAGGAATCTAAAGGACAGTTTTTGCAGTGTAGGTGTATTCGCGAAACGCTTGATTATAGCTTGCGGAGTCATAGATGTGCAGATGTAATGTTTAATGTTTGTTATATTCATAAAAAACGCGGATAACCAACACTGCAACGACGACTGGCGTTGTCCTGACCCGACGCTTGTATAAGGTCTTTTTCAGAAGCAGTTTGAAGCGATAGAATACTTGACTATTATGTTGAAGGCCTAGGTTCGATTTCGGCTCGAGCCGTGGTTTTTATTCTTTGCTTCTATTGGGATATTTCACCCATCGACAATGCCGCCGATGGCAGCACCGCGGTTTCTGCGACACGGGTTAAGATTTCCGAAGTTTGCGTTCATATAGACCGTGAATCACACAGGCTCATACTAGCATACCACGGGCCACGGCATGCGGGTATGTGCCACTCTTGACTGGGGGAAAGGTTTTCGGGACGTAAGCGACAGGGAAGTCACGTTATTCATGTGGTGGCCTGCGAATCGTGGTCGTCATACACTCACGTCCTCCTATGCCAATTTGGTATATACCAAGTTATTTAGAACCAGAGTTATTTAGAAAAGTCACTCCATTTTTGACCACGCTTCTCGGTGCTGGTGACTGACTAGACGGTCGAAACATTTTTTTCTGCAATAAAGGCATAGACATGCATGAGGACAATTCGTTATAGCCATCCGCAAAAAGGTTTGGTAATCATGCTGACCACGTTTCAAAAAAGCAGTTTCATGTGAGGCAGCGAATACGACAAACTTTGATTTTGCCTATCTTTCCTCTCTCTCTCGCACGCGCACGCGTTATCACTGCATGTTTATGTGTGCACGCGCATGTAAGCGTTTTATTTTTAAATGCGAAGCATTTCTTAGCGAACCTTTGGCACTTTGAGCGTTTCTATCTACGTATCTATCTATCTATCTATCTATCTAGCCGCCTACGTCTGGGTGCTCTCACGGTCGCCTCCTTAGCTTGGTGTAGACCCAAATTGGCATGGGAGGGTAAGAGGATTTGACGAATATGATTGTTGGGTCATGACATGAATAACGTGAAAATCGTTTCGCGTACGTCGTCAAACCCTTTCCACTAGACACGTGTGGCACATACCCGTTTGCCACGGGCCGCGGTATACGGGTATGCGCCACAGGTGATTGACAGTTTATATCTACCAAGGAGCGGCGAGAACAGACACTGGTAACTTAAATGCTAGAGTGTTAAGGAAAACCAACACCGGCAGTGCTGACTCGACGAATGGAAAAAATGAAAATTAGGATCCCAGCAGGAATCGAACCCAAGCATTCTGCGTGGCAATCAGGTATTCAGCCACAGAGCCACGCCAGGTATATAAACTGGTTTGGAAAAACAGCCTACGCAGTCGTAATATCGGTGCAACGTCAATTCTGGTTGTGGTGCTTGCTATCTAATTTCACAAGAAAGCAATAAACACTACATGATACTCATACGATATGCACTCCTACGATACAGGCGTCATATCAGATTAAGGTCTGTGGTTCTAGTGCTGGGTGCGCTTTTATAGCTGTCTAATAAATCTTACGTTTTTATTCCTATGATTCAGCAAGCTATATTGAAGCATTGCTCGACCCCGGAGGAATACATTAACGAAAGTTACATATAATATGCTCATCACCGCACCGTAAAGTGCACTTCGTCCGCCAGAACGACGCAGTGTCCCCTTCATTTCTTACGAAGCTGGGTGATGGCCTCATGCTGACCAATGATGACGCCAGATTGATTGACAGCCGCTTTGTAGACTAGGCTACGTAGGCCACGTACGCCCAGGTTGTCTACGAATACGACAAGCACCATCCACTGATCGATGTTGGTCTATGCAGCACTATCCAGTCCTACCAGCCTCGACGGCCTATACCTCACCAACGCGAAGGGTGGCTTCAGGTTCCGACATGTCACCGGCTCTATCGACAGACAATTTTTCGACGAAATGACTGAGGCATACACGAATTCCAACAGCTCTACTATACCACATACCTCACTACACATGGACCCCTCGTCACCACCATCACGATCGGATCCTATAACAAGTCATGACCAGCTGCTGGTGCTCATTGATGACGGTGATGATGCCCTTGTTCAAGATCTGTCAAGAACTTCTTGCACACATGCACACGGGTTCGTGAAACGTGCGTGCGTTCTCGGGACACGTATAAGCACTACATATCAGCTTACCGCTTCTGGTGTTGATAATACCCACGTTGCCATTTGCAACGTTACCCAACCGTAAACAGCTGGTTATATAACACATTTGCGGCTCTTCAACGTATGTGTGTGCGTATGAAATTTATACTGATGTTTAGCGTCATTTTGTAACGTGTCGCTCAGTAAAAAAAATTACGCCACAGTCACCTTCCCGCCGCATGCTTCGCATAACATCGACTCCCACGGTACGTGGGATCTGCCGAATTTTTATTTTTCAATACACTGATTTCGCTTTTGCATATTACGCTCCATATGCATCCCACACTAGGCACGGATAGTACATATTCTAAGGCTCTGCAATCAGCCTATCCCAACACTTTTGTACGCTCGCAAGGTTTACCATCTGTATTGTCACGCCATTAACAGACTTTTCACCGTTCGATTCTCCCATTACACACTAGTATAACGAAAATAGTGACAATCTGGGTAGTTTACGTTTCTAGCCTGTCTTACGAGTTTATCAGAACTCAATGAATAACATCAACATTACATACTTCAGGAGGTCCTGCTTCGTCTTTGCCGAACGATATCAAAGGCAATGCCAAGTCGTTCAAAGAAATACCGTGTATATAAACGCCAATCATGAAAGAATGAAAGAATAGCGCTCAATGTCGAAGGATGTTTTTCTCCGCAAGTTCTGTGTTCCGCACGAAGTGTTCGGGGCAAAAACCTCCAGAGTACAGTTTTATACACTTTTGGCATCGGCGACTCGATCAGACAACGCCGCACGACACCTGCTAAGTTTTTCGCGCCAAGAAAGCTTTCCGCGCGTGAGACGCGGGGGTGTTTGCGAACTCACTTACCAGTGGGCCAACACTTTCCATTAAGTGATGCAACTGCTTTCGTAAGTGCAGGCTCCCACACTATGAATTGGACCATGCTGTGTGCACGGAATTGCTTTCTTTTTCCCTCAGTCTTCTTTTCTTGCTTTTCTTTTTTCAGCACTCCTGGAAATTTCAGGTCCTTGAACGAGCGACAAAAGCGCGCAGTAAATAGAAGAGAGTTTCCTTTTGAAGGAGCATTGCCTGCGTACGTCGCACTCCAAAATATAGTGATGGCATTGACACTCTCGTAAGACTGATGACATCTTGCAATGATGCAGGGGCCCCTAAGATCCCCCCCCCCCCCCTTTTCCCACCCAAGAGAAAAGATATCCAAAACGCAGCGCCTAAGTTCCAAGTTTCCCTGCCCCCCTGAAGGAACTCACTTGTTGTGTGCCCCCCCCCCCCGTTAAAAAAAATCCTGGCGGCAACCCTGAAATGATGCTGTGCTATTTTATATGCAACTGTTTTGATAATAGAAGGTTAAACATGCTACTGAAATGTTCGCGCACCGGAGTTGTGGCGCTTTTTCTGTACAGAGATCCATGTTTAGGGCTACGAGCGTTGAAGGAGAAAAGAAATTTAGGGAGTAAGTGCATGTAAAGCAAACAAAACATCATTCTTAGTCTTCACAAAAGGGCCGATTTTTTAAGTCGTCACTTCCCAATTCTATCGCGTTGTCCACGCATTCTTTGCCATGAACTAGGGGTGGAATAACGTAATGCCCTTATTCCGATTCTGTTCCTTACCGCACTTCGATCATGATCAGAACAATGCTCTGCCTACGCTACAACTGGCCAGTAGTGAGGCGTGAGCGTTAAGGGCAGAGCATAATCAAGGTAAAAGAGCGCTTACTTTATGCCAGCCTAGCTACGACTGGGCACTTGGTTTAAAAGCTACGCTGCACACACGAAGCAGCCCTGTCCACGCAAAAACACACGTAGTCTGTGTTCCTCTTATCGTCTCCAATACTGACAACTATGCGATCCAATAGCGCATAGAATTCTCACGGACTACTCAACGTGAAATGTAACAAAAGAAAAGAAAACAATCGAGAATCGATGCCCAAACGTAAATGACACCGAACGTGGGCTTTGCCGCAGAGCCGTGGTGAAGTGCGAAGAAACATTACATAACGAGAAACTGAGAGTTGTTTTCCTTTCGGGAAAGTGAATTGCAAACAAACAGCGCGCGCGCGTGTTTGTGTGTGTGTGTGTGTGTGTGTGTGTGTGTGTGTGTGTGTGTGTGTGTGTGTGTGTGTGTGTGTGTGTGTGTGTGTGTGTGTGGTGTGTGTGTGTGGTGTGTGTGTGTGTGTACGTCACCTTCATTAGAGATTCATTCAAAGGCGAGGAACCTGCAATTACATAAAAGAATGAGAGAGAAATAGATTAAAAGAAAAGGCCGGGAGGTTAACCTGGTACTAGTAACCGGTTTGCTACCTTTTACAGGGGTGAGGAAGAAGGGGTCTGTTCTTTCTGTTCTGTTCTACCTGGTTTGCTGCCGGAAAGATGACAGAGAGAGACATAGAATAAAAAGGAAAAGGAAAAAAAATGCCCACGCACACACAAACACCCTGATGGAATACGAAGGCTTTAGATTTGTTCGAGGGAATATAATCATGTGTGCTTGAAGTGTGCCTCGCACTTATATAAGCAGAGCAACATTGACACCTCACGAACAAGCTTCAGCCCCAAGCCAGAATGTCTTTAAAAGCACCTTACAGGGAAAACGTGTGACTTAGCCCTTTATGAGTTCATATATATTTTTCACACGACAACAGAAAATGTCCCTGCGGAATATCTAAGTAACGTGCTTAGAAATAGTATGAAGCAATTGTCAACAAAATACGACCATTAGTTTACGAGAAAAAAGTGGGACGTATGTGTCCCATTGACCCATGACGAGTCTTTGAAAAAGTGGGACAACGCCTGTCCCATTGTCTCATGAGCGCACCAAGCTGTAATCCTTTCGCCAAATTTCTTCCACGAAAACGCTTGAAGCAAGTGGTACAGAGGGGCACTTCAGAAACTGTGCAAAAAAAAACAATTCTTGCGCAACTAATTTCCAGCTGTGGTACACAATGTGCGCCTGTGCCTGTTGTTCTGTACTAGCGGCTCTGTCTGACCTCTTCGCGTACACCAACCGCTTTAGCTCCTTTCTGTCTCTTCTGTCTGTGTATATAAGGGCGAGCACCACAGTTATGCCTGAATTTCCGCCTATATATAAAATAGCGGCTATGAATCAATGCAACCCACATCCTGTAAATGCATTCATGAACTACATCCAGGTCTTAGGTATTAGCTTTTCTCTTAGGCTTTGCATATTCGTGTTCTCTTTCGCTTCCTGACTCTCTAGAGCATCGATCTCGTCATTCCTTTCTTTCGAGCCTCCATTTCAGGAACAACGTCTTAGGTCTTAGCCACAGCTTTTGGTCTCATTGCGACTGGTACTGCAGTGGTAAAAAAAAGTACAAAAATGAATTTCAGGGCCTTCTCTATCATGAAGCGTTGTCTCTTGACGTAATAATGTCCATCGAACTTGAAAAAAACATCTATGTGTACCTGTTACGTAGTTAGGCTCAGCAAGGAACTGCTTCATTGTTCGTTCAAGTACGCTTCGACACGATTACTGGCCGATATACTGCTCCGATTTTGAAACAAAAGATATAGTTTTATGCTAGAACTACTTCTCTAGAAATTCAGAAAAGGAGAAACATACCATAAATCTAGAACTTTAGCCATACTGCACGCAATGGAACAGTAGATTAAAAAAATTTCTACAGAAGAAAGCAAATTTAGACTCAATGTATCACCGATACCACGTATCGTAAACGTATGAAATATTTTTTCTTGGTTTCCTTAATGTTTCTCACCCCCGGCAGCAGAAAATCATAGCGCTGATGGCGACGGGCAGTGGCAGAGGAAGATTTTACTGAAGAAGAAAATGCGGGACAAATTCGTCCCATTATCCCTCGAAGGGCTAATAAGAAACTTATGAGAATGTTAAAAGATCGCCCTTGTCTGAAAACCACAGCGGCTGTAACGCTTCTGAGAATGTAGGGCAGGGATGGGCACATAAGAGTCCAAGATCACTTCGGCTACGAGCTTGTCCTTGAAGGACCTCTAAAGCTGCGACGCTCAGCAGTACTTTTATAACGGCCTCTCAAGGCAAGTGTGTCGAAAAAAATTGATATTGAATATGTTGCTCACTTTGGGCACCTAATTGACTTTGGGAAGCTAGTTTTGAATTACAGCAATGCATATGATTATCGCGTCACGTTGTTTCTTTTAAGTTCATTTTTTTCATTTGCATTCAGGCATAGTTCCTACGGCAACATCACTAAGATAGTGGAAAGACAATGCCATATTTCCATTTTAACGTCACTTCCTATTCTCTAATAGGGGGCTTTTACTGGCTATCTGATAGAAGGCTAAGACAACCTCCGTGATTGGTGATGAAATACGAGTAAACGTCATACGGCGACTCAACGTTAGATGGGGAAAAACAGCCAGAAAAGGACGAGGACGAAGGAACACAGTACACTGGACGAGCGCTGATATACTGCTCCGTCCAGTGTACTGTGTTCCTGCGTCCTCGTCCTTTTTTTGCGCTGTTTTTCCCCAGCTACGTACATACAAACTCGCCCAAATCAAAGTCTTGCTCAACGTTAAGAGTTTCCGGAATGTGCAATTTCGTGTCTAGCCGTCTCGCAATCATTGCAGAATATTATTCTCCTCTAACGGCACTAGTGGGCTTTTGATAAAGAACAAAAAAAAATCACAGCATATCCACGGAGTGAATGATGATGAGTGGGCGAAGCTGCGGAGGTTCATCGGTAAACCGTGAATCTTCCGTGAATTCTACCCAGTACATCATCACCGACGTGAGATCGGGCGTGTTTATACTAAAGGTTCGATGAGTTATGACGACTTGCAGCTCACTTTAATTTTACATGTACGCTGTGAATTTTCATTGTTTAGAAAACCATTGCTTTAGAAAAATCTGGCGTCTTTCGTTAAGCAGCTGGCGTCTTTTCGTTTTGCTTTAGAAACATCTGGCGTTCTTTCGTTCTGCTTTTACAAAACATCTGGCGTCTTTCGTTGGTTTATTTCATCAATCAGCGGCGTTTTGAACAAAATTTTTATTGTTTAATCACGCACAGGAGAAATCTCACCAGGCACTACCTTGGAGGTAAACAATGACTGCTAATGGGAATGAGAGACAGAAGAAGTCGGCTTTTAGCTAACACTTACACTTCTACTTCTACTAACGTTTCCTGCTGGAACATGCCAATGGCTGCTAATGGGGAATGAGAGACAGAAGAATTCGGCTTTTAGTTAACGCGCACGCTGCGAATTTTTCATTGTTTAACAACGCACAGGAAAAATCTCCCACCGGCACCACCTTGGAGGTCAAAGCGTAAGACTCGTAACGGACTACGACTACTACTACTACTACTACGACGACGACGACGACTACGAGGGACGAACGGGTGCCGCCTTAAGGAGCTTCGCCCCTAAAAAAAGGTGTGCACCACCTCCTTCAAGCAAAATGCAGCTGGTGGCTGATGTATGACAGAGGGTTACTTTAGCATTTGGATCGTAATACGTGATGCACGCCTTCCATTTTTACGTGGAGTTCCACTTGGAGAAGAAAAATAGCTCGCGCTTATTTGACTTGCAGACAAACAGGCCACGAACATTTCAGGTGAAAACACCGAACGCGAGCTCTTCTCTGTTGGCGGAAGTGGAAGCGACAGTAGTCATTCGTAACAATAACTGCTCACGCGCATTTTGTGTATAGATGTAAGTGTCAAATTCTCGAAGGCGTTTCGCTCATAAGCGCTCTTTGCCGTTGGTCGGGTGCCGTCGCAAATATATCTTGACTCCGCGACTGATTGATATCTGCTATCCCGACCACTTCTGCCATTAACATATCTAATGCGACGCATTCTTTGCGCAGGTATTGTACGGTACTGCAATGTAAATAGTGCGCGTGAAATTTTTGAACGGGCTACCATTCCAGGAACAAAATGTTTGAGGCCCGTGTACTTAGATTTAGGTGCATGTTAAAGAACCCCAGGTGGTCGAAATTTCCGGAGCCCTCCACTACGGCGTCTCTCATAATCATATCGTGGTTTTGGGACGTTAAACCCCATATATTATTATTATTATTATTACCATTCCAGGAACGGTGCGTCTTGCATTAGCTCTCCCTTCCGTGGTACTGACTGTTGCATAATTAATATCTTAACAACCGCAATAATTCTAGTGCAGTGTTATAATCGCTGCTATCTTGCAGGTGTCTCATGCTCCTCAGGTCAAGCGCGTTGGCTGTACCATTGTTTCTGGGGTGCATGTTTGTACTCCTTTCTTAATAAAGAATTCGGTAGTCAGACAGCGCTCGTCCCCCTTGTTCTCTATATTTGCGCGCTGTTACCCTTATAAGCACGCACCGACTAGTCCAAGCCGTCACGCTGCTGCAGTTCCTCGGGACACCATCGCAGCTTCGCGAAACTACACCAAGTGTCTCCAGGCCTTGGGTACATCGTAGAGTATCGCCAGGTTTGTTTTTCAACTTAAAAAAAAACGTAAATGTAACTCTCCATTCGGCGTCTGTATATATAGCCACATATGAACTACCACAGAGGGTGTGCGGGCTGCTGGCTCTTTCCCTTTTTCTGCACGGCTACGCAGTAAAGCGACGTAGCGTCCCTAAATATACTGAGCGTATCAAATGTATGTCATAATGAGTACAATTTTTTTTAATTAAAGCAATCCTCTGCATTCCTCATTTCGTGGAGTTCCTGATTTGGTACATTAGCTTTGGCGGTCTCACGAGTAAAGTGCACAACAGTATTGCACTACATCTATAGAGCGGCCCACTTTCGCGGCCACGATAAATAGTCCCTCAGCTACCCAATAAAGCTCTGCCCGTGTATGCGATCTCATGTCGCAAGATGGTGAGAGCATTGTGCAGAGCAGTTGGTAAGAGCATCGGGCGCGTAATCCGAAGGTCGCAGTTTCGGTACCTGCCAGCGGCATTTCGCCCACTTTACTTTCTTCACATCTACATCACAATTATTACAATACATCTGAAGCAGTACAATTAACGTCCCCTCTACCAATCTTGGTTTCATTATCTTCTGGTTTTCATTAAGATGGTGTCACACAAAGAAACAAGCCTTCGAAAAATTCCCTTCCTTCATTCATGATAGTACAAACGTAACGCACAAATTTCACGCTGTCTTCCTACTGAACCACTTCGCCAGAGACGCATGCGCCCTGTTGAAACGCTGATTTGCGCCACCTGCCATTTATAGCGTAAGTTACGGTGAATGGAAGCGAAGGACGAAGTAGACAGGAGGGCGCGTGCCACGCGTCATCGTCAGTTGGGATTCGCGTTCAAATAAAGTACCGCATCACCATCTCGCATTGCCCCAGGGTGGAAGGGGGTTTAACGTATAGGAAGAGCAAGTGCCTTGCACTGCACCGTTGGGCCACCGACCTTTTGGCGCCGGGTGTTTGCCCATTTGCTTTTGTGGCGCAGCAAACAGAGGTGTGCGTGCGTGTGCAGTCTCTCGAAATGAAGGCGCGGTAAACTGTCCTGGTGCCACAGGTTTGGAGGAAGATGACATAGGTGGTTTTCTCTATAGTATAGGGAGCTATAGGGAAGAAATATGCTATTAAGTTTTCATTATTTAGAGAACACTGCTTGTCTTGTGTTTGCCAGCACTCTCTAATATAACCAAACTATGTTATTCTGCTTCCGTCGAGGGTCCGCATGTTCTTAGGCTACCAACGACCCTGGCCTGGAAATATTTCGGGCTTCTGGACACCACACCTGGTGGGAACTTTGAGCCC
Source organism: Rhipicephalus sanguineus (assembly GCF_013339695.2). NCBI lineage: Eukaryota > Metazoa > Arthropoda > Arachnida > Ixodida > Ixodidae > Rhipicephalus > Rhipicephalus sanguineus. The sequence continues at coordinate 114,095,245 of NC_051176.1, read as the reverse complement.
CTTCGGAAACACAGTAGCATAGATTTTTAACCGACGGAACTGTCCGATAGAGCGTTCAGCTGAGAGGGTTCCTTCTGCATGGGCGTGATGCGAGACAATTTCGAATACTACAACATAGAAGCAAGGCTGTGTTTACAACCTAATTACTCCCCGCAATAACTAATAGAGCATAAAAAGTGCAGTGGTTCTCTTCGAAAACACGGCAGTACGTTTCATGAGTGACAGTTTTGTAGAAATTGTAAGATTTACTAAATAAATGCATTTGCATTGTAACATTTGCTGCAATTGATAGATTTAAGGCTCCTTCCTGGAGCGATATTTGGTTTTGCCATAGTAAACTTCAGAACTACCTGTCGTAATGATATACATGTCGTCATTTTTCAAATTCTGGAGAATTTATTATTATTATTTTTTATTCAGTGCTTTATTGATCGTGCGATCATGAGTCATTGGAATTTCACTTTCATCTCCTTCAACAGTTAAGGAAAGGGTGTATATAAAACGCACCAAGAGAGCCGATGATAGCACTTTCCTAGAGTACTGTCTGAACGTCGTCAAAGCAATAGACACTGTATTAGGAGTAGCGCTTTTCAATTTAGGCTGATCTTCTATTTAACCACTTTTTCTTCGTATAGGTTGACAGTTTGAAAGCGCTGCGTTACTATATATGTGCAACTGCGCTGGTGACCTGCGAGATAATGTCTCGAGCCCATTTCCTGCAAGCGCGGCTTTTACGCCAGTGTTGCGAGACCAGTAACTCGACAAATCCCCAGACCCCAATACCTGACACTCGTGAAGAAAGTGAGACAGCCCAGCCACAGTGCGTCAAAGGCTCTGGAATATATCTACATTGCGAAACAGCTCCTCTGCTTCGTTACGGAACTCAGTCGTTACATTGAACGACTGTATCTTTCGAGGCGAGACCCCCTTCCACCGAAAAGCCATATACACCAGTTTTCTCCTTTAGATGTCGATAGGTGAAACTGCAGATTTAATCTAGACACTACTGCGATATTCCCCCATTAGAGTTGCCTTTTATTATCTCGTCGTGAAACATCGTTCGCTTTATTGCACACACATTGCGGGAGGTAAAGGTTGGTCTTGATGAGATGGGTAGTCGCTGAGGTCGTCACAATGGTGTTTCTTTCACTTACACTGGACACTGGAGAACACATCAAATGGCAGGCCGAAAGCTCATGTTCCAACTGGGTCATTCCATGCCAAACGTCCCAGCCATTTTGGCGACCATTTCAAGTGTATTCGAAAAAAAAAATCGTGCTGATTTATTCATTGAAAACGGTGAATTGCTAGAATATTTCGGAGAGAAAAACATTTTTGGTCATGGTGTAGCCTTCCGAATTTCCCAGAATGTCGTCTGGGTGTTGTATGTAAGAAAATGTATGCTAAAAGTGTCGTTTCTTGTTTCAATATCAAATTTGCTTTACGTATTAAGAAAAGGCGTTTGTGTAAGGTGTTTGAAGCTGAATAATATCACTGCAATTTTTCTGCCATATACGCCTCCGGGAATTAGGCCGAAATGTTCTATGTCTGCATTTTTTCTGCTGCAAGATTGCGCCTTGTATGAACATCTGAGTAATGAACGTTCAATGAACATCTGTATGAACGTTCTTACTCCTCAAGCGCTGAAATAATCAATTTCTCTTGCTCGTTCCACGCTCACATTTTCTGTTATCATTGTTGTTTAACTAGGTTCTTGCAGTTCAGCCGCTTTCTATGAGTTGTCGCGTATAACGAAATCCTGGACCCCCTCACTAAAGGAACAAAACTACAATGAACGCTGAGGTTCTGGTTACCATTAAAACTCTTGAAAAGACTTTATATGATGTCCCGCCAGGCCGACGTTATGATTATAGCATAATGACGTTCGCTCGAGCCAAAAATGTCTAGAGCACACGGTCTAGGCATCGCCTCGCTGTTGTCGAAGCGAAAGTTGACACCCTCGAACAGTTTTTGACAAAACTGAGTCAGATCGTATGTCGCCTGTAGTGGCTAAACTAAAGTGCGCCTCGCCTTGACGATCAAAAGGACCACGAGCGGAAGGAAATTTGATGTTATACACTGTCACTGATGTTTTCAACGAATTATATTCTCAGTGCGAGCAGAAACTACTCCATCTTCTTATCGACACTCTATAGTGCTACAACTTTCGCAGCCAAGCGATTCAGCGTGCTCATCGATTGGGGACGTTTGCTTAATGCAAATGACGGCCAAAATTTTTCAAGTTTTGTTTCTTTTAAAGTCAAAACGAAGTGCCCTATTGCAAAAATCTAGGCTTGAGTGCACGAGCGTCACAGGACGAAGGTCAACCTCCCTGCTTGATGCATTTCGGTTTCCTTCCTACATGCCCCCTCCTCCGTCGGTTGGCTTTCACCGCATTACACCATCGTAACAGAAAGAGCAGCATGTTGACTAATGCAATGCTTCGGTTCTGAGCAGAACACCACTTTAACGCAGCAAGTCGCGACATATACAGGGTGTCCCAGCCAACTTTACCAGACTTTACCAGACGCCGACGCGACCAAATGCATGTTGCTCACTATTGCATGGAGTAAGCCGCACTATTTTTGTGTTCTACTTAATCGTTTAATTAGGCAGTAATAATTAACGAACTTCTGACGCAACAAAGCTGGGCGAAAAAGTCCAATTAGAAAGTTGCAGATCGGTTTGCAAAACGTCCGATTAGATAGTTTCTAACTTTTTTTTTATGTAGTAAGTATTAGTGTTTTTCTGCTTGCTACAGATGCCCGCGAAATACAAAAAAAAAATCACAGCCGTACCGAATTGGGTGAGTAAAAAGAAAAGAGGAAACAGTCATTGAAAAGGAAAGCGTGCGGTGGTGGGTGGTATTCCTGTCGAAGGGTAGAACGGGAGGTAGGCGTTTCGCTGAATTATGGTTGCCTGGCAATGGCATACCGATTTGCCTGACAATACTAATTTCACGGTGATAAGCACGGTTAGAAGTTTTTAGAATAAAGTCTTAATTCTCACTTGTTTTCGTCGTATATGTAGTACCATATCGGATCAGTTTAGGAGCCCCCTTTGAAACGTTTATACCTCTTGGCTGCAATGTATTAAACTTGTGAATAAGGTATGACTCTTTATATTTTCTGTCTTTCAGGGACCGGAAGTATTACTGAAGCGTGTAAAGTTTCACATCATCGAAGTTGTGACCTTCCACATTAAAATGCTGTGCCACTGCTTTCGGTGATTGCTTCGCCGTGTCCTCGCGATGCCCGTTTAATCCAATATTAACAGGCTGTCCTGTTTCGCCAATGTGCTGTTTGTGACAACATGAACATTCGATCACGTAGATAACGTTTGAACTAGTGCAGTTAAAACTAGACTTTATATGATGGACGTAGTCACTTCCGGTGCTTTTAACTATAACTTCGTTTTGAAGGTGTTTGCAAGTCTTACATCTGGCGAAATGATAATTTCACGCTGAAATTATCACCGTGAAATTATCATTGTCAGGCGAATGGTCATATCATTGTCAGGCAACCATAGTTCAGCGAAACGCCCACCTCCCTTTCTATTCTTCGACAGGAATACCACCCACCACCCCACGCTTTCCTCTTCAATGACTGTTTACTCTTTCCTTTTGACTCACCCAATTCGGCACGCTGCTCCTTCCCTTTGAAGCTTATATTGTTTTATTTGTAAGGTTTCGGGCACAGAACTAACAAGTGATCGTTGTGGCTCTCACCGCAGTTGTCACCTGCTGCACGCGCCCGAATAGAAACCACGAACAATGAACAACTCATGCACACATTGCGAAGACATAGCAGAGGTATCCTGCATGTCGAAGGTTGGAAATTGATTATTGACGTCCCTCTCTTTCGTTGGGAGTGGTGACGAGGACGCTGTACTCGTGCAATTAGCTTGGAAGATTTAACTGTTAACTACTGCACTTGGCCACAGTAGGTCAAATAATTCGGTTTTCTCGAACAAATATGCGTGGAATTCGTGACACTTCCTTCACCGCTAATCGCACTCACTGCGAGAGAGAGAGAGAGAGAGACTCTTTATTAGAAAAACAGATATTTTTGCCGGTGTCTGTATACCGCTGGCATGCTACTCTGTGTAGGGTTCGGGAATGGAATTGACAGACTAAAGAAGAGAGGGAAGGAAATAATAAAAAGAAAGAAAACTACAGTATTCTGCACGGCCATAAGGAAAGCCACCTTTTTCGCACAATACTCGCAAGCATCTTTTAGGCCTACTTACAACAGAAACACTCACCGGACTAAATGAAGTCATTTATACCGCCCTCTTCGTTGCACTCAGTGCAACATGGAGAACAGCGTGGCTGACTGTTAATAAACGTGCTGAAGTATACTATACGCCGATGCTGTTCTTAATCTGTAAGGTTTCCGCGCGACTTGAGAACCTCTACAGCAGAGGACTTACGCGCTGGTTCCCAAACGGCGCGAATATGACGACGAATTGACTCCTCAGGGAGTTGTTGATGCACGTACTGCAGCTTATAACGATTGTTCGTTTCGTTTCATTCATTTTAAATGCTGTAAACCGATTCAGGGGCCGTTTCAGGGTGATTAATATTTGTGAATACACAGGGCAGTGAACGCTCACTATGAGAGCAAACAAAAACATATTAAATGAGTAACATGGAGAACGAAGCCAAAACACACAATCACATAAGAAAAACATGCACGACCACGTTTCAGTCACATAGGTAACAAAGGGAAAACAAACGCGGCAGTAAAAGCGCGTATACAGCGATCACATTATGACTGAGTGCTAACGTGAGCTCGAAAATCACTTTATCAGCAAGAGCGTGTCTGCTCTTTCGTTACTAGCGCCATAAAAATGCGGAGGTCACACGCTGAAGAGTTTTCTCAGTCTCATTTATTTGCGATTTCTACGTGGAACGAGCCCAAAACGCGCCTACATCTTTTGCCGCCCCGTGCTGTTTGCTGACTTCCGCGGCGTCCGTCGAAGGTAAACACATCTTAGTATTTGCACCCGAATGTCTCCACGTCATTGCTGTCTCGTTCTTCTTCATTATCGAAATCCCATTATTCCACCTGCCAAAGCACAATGCAGCCGTTATTTTTTTTATCTCCTTTTACTTATCTCTGTGTACGGCCTCCAGAGACTACGCCGAAATCTTCGAGATTCTTGGGAAGGTAATAAAGCGCGAATAGAGGATACTTTAAACATCGGTGTGTTTTTAGCAGCCTAAACCAATGGTATACATCTCACTGTGATTAGTTTTCCGAGTGGGGCGCACGCTAATATTGAAACCATGTTGGCTTCGTTAATAATGGGTTTTTTCAACTGTGCAAAACATACTGGTGATATAGCCGTGGTCTGCAGCACACGGCAGAAGTTTTACATCCTCAAGGGCTGTTTTGTCGTATTACATCTTTGTTCATCTTAAAGGGAACCTCCCCAGGCCTCTTGCTAGCTTTGTTTAATCGCTAGAAGTTGTAAGATTCCGTCTGTGAAATGTTTTACCAAAAGAATTTTTTTTTCAAAATTGATTCATTATTGGACATGTTCGAAGAAATTGAACTGTTCGTTAGCGTGGTTCCACGAGGCGAGGTTCATTGTCAAAGCAACACTCTCTACCTTCAGCTTGGCTAGGGTTCAAAAGCACTGCGTACTGCCGACAGCTAGAAACGAGGAAGTGTTTTATCTTGACGTGACGAGCCCCGCCTTCTTTTAAATGCGTATACATTTCTGTGCCGGCTCAACGAGAAAAGTGCGTGTCCGTCCCCCTGTCACGTACCTAAGACAAAAGCACTAGAAAGTAATAAATCTGTAAAAAGAAATAAGATTTCTTGTTGGCACTGGGATTCGCAGCTAGGGCCTCACACTCCGAAGGCGAGTGCCTCCACGGGGTCATACACGCTTGCAGAATGTCAGTATGTCTGGTCGGTCTGCATTAGTGGAGATCTGCCTGCGGCGCACCGCCGCATGACACACCTGACAGAAGACAGAAGCATGAGGAGGTGTCCTCCTGATGATTCCGCTATACTTTCCTCCACTTTCTTCCTCCTCCTCCTGTCTCGCTCTTCGCCTCGTCCTCCACTGTGCCAATAGATTGTTCGCTGAGTTACGCCAGCGACGGCACTACTAAACGCACGAAAGTGCGCTTCAGAAATGCGCTCTAAAAATCCACAGGGAATCTCCTTTAGGAGTTGTCCGTCTAAGGATGCGTAAGCGCAGACTTTTATTGTAGAGAACTCGATGGTCGCAGCCTTCCTGGAATCTTCTTGTCGGGCGGCATCGGCACGGCGTCTTTCAACTTCTTTCTGGCGTTTGTCTTCCGCTAATGCAGACCGACCTCCGCTATACTTTAGCGCGCCTTAGCGCGTTGTCGTCCGTTCACAGATGACTTCGTTGGTATAAGGTGGGCGGTGAGTGCGTCCGCCCATAGCATAATTGGGAACAAAACGGCGTATGAGCGGAGGTCTGTCTACCGTGAAACGCTGTGAAACGCGCCCATGCGTCAATGTACTATGCCGCTCAACACATTGTGCGCTCCAGCCTCGCTATTCACGGCGTTCTCTTAATCATAAAACAAAATTGTCTCAGCCAGTTCTTTGTGAACAATGAGCGATGCAACCGGTAAAAGTTCTTCGTCTGCCGCTGCTATTAAATGGGGCGTCTGAGCAGAAGCTCAGCGGCTCTGACACCGGAATCCAGTGGCTCACCCCGCCGAAGACGTACCTCGCCGAGAGGATCTGCCGTTCGCCGCCGAGACGTATGTGCATCTCTCAAATTCCTTTCCTCATATATAGGACAATCAAACGATCTTAACGCTGCATTCAAATGTCCCATTACAGAGAATCCTAATCATCGGTGAGCTTGAACAAGAAGGGAAATCTGGGCTAGTTGGTTATAGTTCATTTTCGATCAGCTTACAGCGCAAAAAGGACGAGGACGCAGACTAAAACGTGACGACAGCGCTCGTGTCGTCACATCCTTGGTCTGCGTCCTCGTCTTTTTTGCGCTGTAAGCTGATCGAAAATCATCGGTGAGCTTTTTTCTTCTCTTTCTGTTTTGCTCCTCGGCGCACTTCAAGTTGCAGCATTGCGCGACAACGAAGTCACGTGCCATGGCAGTGACGTTACACAACCAGTCTGGCGCGCGCACGCGCGCGACTCCACAGACCGGTCGTGGACGTTTCGACAAGCGCCTCTGACGTAGGTAAGGGCTTGTTAACTTCCACTCTCTTTCTCTCAAAGCGCAGTTCCCGCGAAAATAATTTTTACGCGGCTTTATGCTTTAAATTTTGACCGCTTTCGCACCACGCAGGTTTTTCATAACTTGCAGCCACGGTCGCTACCGAGGGATCACGCTTCTTTCTTTTGCAATGCGCAAACTTGGTGAGGGGACCCTTAAGGCGGTAAGTAAATGTACTGTACACGACGACATGTTCCAACCAAATCTGTGGTGAAAGAAGCTGTAGCTGAAGACGGTGTATAGCATCTGGTGACGAGGTTTTACATATAATTTTGTTAGTTACACCTATGACAGTTTATTTCACACATCTTTCCTGTTCTTTGTTTACTGATTCATGCTGTCAAGTTCTCTGTTCTCGTGTCATGTTTGCTTGTTCATTCATGCATGTGTGCCCTCTTCCTGATGGCGCATCCTATTCTGTGCCATTCATTTGTTTAATCGTCATTACTTGTCATCTCGTTCTTTCTTCGCACTACACTTACCTTTCCCTATCGACTTTTGTTTCTATCTCCAATTTTGTCAACAGAAGGCCCACTGCCCCACTTGGTGGCAGTTGCCAGACTTGTACCCTCCCAAGTTCCTGCTCTGTCCATTGCGTAGGTGTGTTTTCGTGTCCAATAATAATAGCGATAATTAGTTACCTACAATAAATCGTCAATAAAACAACCTCATTCGTCACTATCACAGATCTAATATTGTCCCTCAAGGTCGTGTGTTCCGTTACGGTTTGCAAGTCACCACCTTGTTTTTTGTTTTGTTTCCCGTTCACTTATCTATGGCAATGCTCACGTGACTGAAATCACGTTAGATTACTAAACAATGAGTCATGTGACTGAAATCAAGTAACACCACGTAACAGCTAGTCACAGGACTAACATCACGTAACAACTAGTGACGTGACATGCTCTCGCCAAAATAAACGTAAGAGCTAGTCACGTGACTAAAATCGCAAGATCACGTAACAGCTAGTCACGTGGCATGTTCCGCCCTTAAACCCCGTGACAACAAGCCGTGTGACTAAAATCACGTAACCTCACGTAACAGCTAGTCACATGATATCTTTCCGCGAAAACACGTAACACTAGTCACGTGACTAAAATCACGTAACATCACGTAACTAGTCACGTGACATGTTCCCACCAAAACCACGTTGGCACGTGCGTAGTGTGGGGAACCGACCGAAACCGGAGAAGAATACGTAAGTCTAGCCATTCTTAGTACTACTAGCAAAAACTTAACATCTCAAGCAAAAGCTTGGCAATAATAGCAAAACTTAGGTAGGTCGAACCACGGAGCAAGAATTCTTGAGGAGGCGAAACTGCGCTCGTTCAGGTGTCCTAATAAAGTCAGGAATCGGGCACAGCAATGAGGCGCCCTCTGTCGTGAGAGTCCGCTAGCGGAGAAGGAAAAACGCGCTCTTCGACGAAGCTCGCCGGTTCAAGGCCATTCGGCGCCGATTCGCTGCTCACGCTTTACGCCCAAGTGGGTGTGTTTCTTGTGCGTTCTCGCTGGCCCCATATCTTTCGGTAAATTACCTACATACAGGAAAATTGCCTGAGTGTCTTGTAGGACGTGAAATATATAATTTTAGGGGCGAAGCTCCTCTTAGTCTAACCTTGTCACGCGTCCGGCGTAAGGCGTAACCGTCAGTATACTACGACCCATCACCGATCCTTTGCAAACTGCCCACTACTTCGTCTTTGCAAACATCCCACTACGTCCCATCACCGATCCATCACTTCACCGACCATAAAGCCGTTATAATGAAGGGGGAACGGAAGCCACGTCTAGCTACCACTTAAGATTAATAAAATTTCTTGTATAAATATATACAGTGTTTGTCACGTCTTTGATGATGTACTAGGCTATCGCTTTGATTACTGCTGGGCGAAACCACTGAAGATTTCATGGTGTAACCATGATTGCTTCAGGAGCTTCGCCCAAGCTCTTCATCATTCACCCGCGGATATGCTGTGGATTTTTTTGATAACGTGAACTCGATAGGTTAGGTGTAATTTTTAAGGCGAAAACCTTAGATGCCTCATCAAACACAAAAATTGACCGTCGGCGTCAGCGTCCCGCGTCAGCGGTGTCAACATGAGGGATGCAAAAAAAATCATAATCACGTGATGACGTCACCACATGACGCTGCCCTGACGTCATAGATCGCCAAAATTTGTGAAGTCATCATGACGCCATGATGACGACACATGATGTGACATCATCACATGACATCGTCGCATTGCACGGGCTGCGTGATCGCAAGGTCGATCACGGAGGCAGTGCAAAACCAGGTGCGATGCAGAAAGCTTGCAATGACTCCGATCCTGGAGGCAGAGCAAAACCCCGTTAGGTGCAGAAAGCTTTTGCATAGGGGTGAGGCGGGACATGACACGTCGACTGAAGGAAAAAGAAGATGGTTTTCGCCTACGAGTCGTCTTAGCCTGCTGCTTAAGGGTCCCTGTGCGTTTTTTCAACGAATGATGGGACTTACTCTCCGAGAAGTGCTTCTCGCAAACGTCGTCACGAGGCGTGAGCTCTCGATCTTTCCATGATATGGCATTAGCCCACGCTTTCAGCCTCACCGGGTCACTAGGAACTTTGAAGGCAATTACCTTCTCCTCGCAGGATGCGTACCCACTGTTGCAGTTCGGCACGAGCCATTTCCACTCCATCCTAAAAGACCACTGGTGGAAGTCTGCAAAGTGCTTTTCTTTGTTCACGGAGCAGTACTTCTTTCTCCGTGCCTTTGTTGCGGCGTGAAAGGCGCGCGCAGAGATCGAGAAGTGAGCGCCTCCGCCACAACGCGAAAGCCACTGAGCGCGCTAAAGAGACAGAAAGCCTGCAAATCGCGAAGGAATGCGGGACAGCTTGCTTGCACAGATTGGTAACTTTCTCTCCCAAGGCCATTTACGCAAGCGTGCGAACAACATGCGAGCGAGGAGCGAAGGACCCATGCATGCGGCAGACGTCGTCTGTTCAGGGGCCACAACTAGCAGCTAGTTTCAAGCGCTGTGCGGCCTATAATTCGGGAGTATCTATTAGTAACTGCAACTAATATATCTGTCACATCTACCAATTGACGTTACAGACACAAATCTGAGAAATTTTACAATATACGAGGCGGTGTCACGATTTTTATGTGTCGCATCCATAGAAGAGCATGTAAACGATGGCAACACGCGGGAAGCGTCACCTGTCGTGCTGCGGCGAAAACCGCAATTCCTCCGTGATGCTATTGCGCTGCCCTTGCGCGCTGCGGCGGCCGAGCACTTTGTCCTCCTCAAATACTTCTTTCTCCGTAGGTCGAACACTAGCTCTGCTGTTGGTTCCAGTCCTGCGCCACTAGTGCAAGCTGCGCACTTTTTTTAGTCCGGTGTTTAGCGTCCTCCGGTGTTTTCTCGCCAAATTGATCGGCTTATATTGCAATTTGTGATCGTCGAGAAAACAGTGCAAGCATAGGCGTGCGCAGGGGTGGGAAGGGGGGCAGGAGAGCCCCCCCCCCCCCTAAAGCCTCGTGTTTGCGTTGCATTCTGATCGTAAAAGCCTCATTGGGAGGGGGTCGGGAAGAAGCGGAGAGGGGGGAGGGGGTGCCCCAGTGGGAACCCTGCGCACGCCTACGAGTGCAAGTTATTTTGTTCTTGTTTTGGGCAACAGAAATGTGAAGCACGACCTCGAGCTCAGCTCATAGTCATACCAGGTGTTTCACGTAAAGTAAAGCAAGCATCAGAAATAGACTGGTGCACTTTAAACGAATGATCCCTTGGAATGTTAATAAAATGCTTTGCTTAGCGTGTTGGTTCATAATCTAGAATACAGTCGAGCGCTAAAAGATGGGAGACAAAAAGACAAGACGACGCTCGTTCAGTCGTCTTGTCTTCTTGTGTCCCGTCTTCTTGCGCTCAAATCTATTCCGGACTATGGTATGTTAGCTAGGTCGATTTCAAATAGAGTATATTTCGAAGTTCAATTAGTTACAGAATAAGCCACGTTTAATTATGCAAAATGCTGAATATTACTTTTAGGACTCAAGTCTTACTTGACAAGTTTTAAAGTGTGCTTAACAAAACCCTTAAATTTGACACACTCAATAAACAGCGCAAACAATGCGATGCTAGAAACGAACTAAGCGTTTTATTTGAGAAACGTAAATATATATAATAGAAGACGCGGGAGGTTGGAAAATATCCAACGTCTCGTGTCATGTTACCTGAGCTTATTTATGTTCAGCATGCACAAGTTAGCCCGAATAACTATTCTTGTATCATAACGCTGTTTGCATGACGTCATCTTTTATCTGGTTCGTTTCGCTCGGCTATGAAGAAAACTCTCTGAGCATGACAAAAAATACCCAGAGTCTACTGTGGGAGTCTCAAAAGGTACGTGCACCATTAAAGGTTTATAAAATGTGGTGGTAGTATAACAGTCACCCCCCCCCCTACCTTTACGTTGAGGCTCTTGTGTGTGTATATGTGTTTTTCTATTCTTTTATTGATTCAACGAAGTACACATGCTTAGAAAGTTAAAGGCTTAAGCCCTTCTATGCTTCGGAGATCGATGATTTGATACCCGGCCAACTTGGAAGATTCGGGGTCGTAGTCCCTATCTATGTCGGAAATCGAGAGCTTGGTGCTCTACATGCTGGAATTATTCTGGGTTCTAGGTCTTATATACATCAGAGGCAGAGAGTTTGGTACCCTACGCACTTGGAAGGTTCGGGGTGCGAGTCCCTATATATACATCGGAAGTCGGGGGTTCGATATCTTACACAAATGGAAGGTTCGGAGTTCGAGTTCGTGCTTTCTTCGGAGGTCAATTGTACGATACCCTAGACGATAACAAGGTCGAGATTTCGAGCAATGACAGACTTGGTAAGCCGTAGGTTCGGGTGGCTCTTCCCCATGTACCACTATGTATGTTTCCAATGTGTCACCTATGGAACCCTATGTATTCCCACGGGAAAGGCGTCACGTTGCAGACAAGTTTGCTGGTTAAGTAGCCTAGGAATGCGTGGCACTTAAAAAAAAGGCAAAAATAACTGAAGCTTTTCGTGTATGCATAACAGAATTCCCAATCGCGCTGCGAAATAGCGAGCCAGTTAAAGTAGAAATTGGGCGCTATGTAATATGAGTTGAATCTTGAACACCTTCTTAACTGCAAACTTCCGATTGACCCATCTCCGAATCTAACACCCTTATTAACCAGACCCACAAGGCATAAGCACGCGAAATCTTGAACACCTTATTTCTGTAGAATTCACGCTTATAAGTACTCATATTTTCCATGCACGGTCTCAGATTGGAACGAAATAACTCGGACATCCTTTTAGTATATATTCCTCCTTCCGCTTCGTCTCTCTTTCCACACTAAAATAGCACTCTCTCACCATTTCAGTTGTCACATCTTTTTATTGTAGTGCTCTTTTTCCCTAAATAGTGAAAATGACTGTGTTGTTGTTCTGTATTTATTTGTTGTAATTCTTCTTCCTACAGTAATCACGAAACATAATCTTTTATTGACATGTAGTCTCTTTTTTTTCGGTTCATCATGCCCGTTATTCATAATTACAAAGCAGTTTTCCATGTCGCTTTTGTATTGCTATGACAGTCGCTCACACCAATCTCAAATAATTTTTATGTCACTTTCTGTATTAACCATGTCATATTCGTTCCTTTGTTTCTTGTTTTCTTGTGTCAAAGTGTTGTTACCACTCCCCCTCTGTAATGCCTCTGGCCCTGAGGGGTATAATAAAATGAAATTAAATGAAATATTGAATCTGCCCACCTGCTTGGGCCTAAGGGTCTGATGAAACAGCAAAGCTGGTGGCGTTCCGTTCTTCAGGCTAACGCATTTCTTTGTTTTGCAGGTCTTTCAGATACGTTGTATCACTGCTCTTTACTGAACACTCTTTTTTTAAGGTTTGAGGTGGTAGTATAGCCACCACCTTTTATAACCACAAAGTGTCACGTGACAGTGGTGTTAGTGTGGTAACGCGCGCGCCATTTGTTGGGCTAACCGTTGCCTCTTTCCTTTTTAGTGGAAGTTGTGTGCAGTGGGATTTACCCAATTTCTGTGGCACATACGCGTTTATGATGATGACAGTTTTCTGATAGGACGCACAGATTTCTGTGGCCGTTTGTTGGGCCAACCGCTGCCTTCAGTTTTAGTGGACCAGTGGTGAGCAGTGGGATCTACCCAATGTCTGTGGTACATACCCGTTTATGATGCCCACAAGCGTTACCACGGATCCCAGACATGAAAGGCTCGACCAAGAACAGCTTCGCTGTTTTAAATCAAATGCCAGGCAGCGTTGGAACTTGGACTGGCAATCGGAATGAGCGGTGCGGACATGGCCTGCCCCCAATTTGCTCGGCCAATTTCCGGTAGTGACAATCGTTCCGAAGCAGCCTGCTAAGATTACTACGATTAACCTTGAACGCTGGCTGAGGATCGTTCTTTTCCTCTGTGGTTCTCATCTAATCTATATCGTCGTGTTTTTGTTGTAAAAACTGACCTAAGCCATGTACAAAAATTCTCCCCCCCCCCCTTTTTTTTTATTGCTGCCTTTCGCTTGATATATATGATGCATTCCGTTCACATATCTAATGGCTTGGCAATTATTAGCGTGAATCGGGCATAAGCAAAAGAAACAATTCAGAGCCATTCCACTATTGTGAGGATGAAAACCAACGAAGCTGTGATTAGGGTGGGTCTGGTATAGTGAATATTGCTATAGCGAATTTATATGTTATCATTATCGACTACATTGAGAGAATAAAGAGACGTGCTCAAAGATCCTTGTGTTTCTCTTGCGCACGACGCTTATTATCTCATCAACGGAGGCCGACGGCAGTCTCAAAATGAAATCCTGTGGTACATAAGAAACCCCGTTGCCTCGAAAGTACAAAAATGGCATGACGTCCATTTCTTATGCAATCGGTCCTGTCTTCGAGGCGAAATTGTTCACATCATTCTGCCATGTCGGTGAAATCATACACCTTAATGTTTACTTTTATACGCAATTTTAATTTTTTAAACGCAAGAACGCTAGATTAGTCGAGTTAATCGACTAGCCGAAAATTGATCTGCGAGTCCTTCGTCCGCGGACGCGATCCGCCCGAACCCAGCGATATGCAGGTTCGCTGTAAAGCAAACTTGGCACATAGCCGGCTCAATGTGTGTATACTGTGTTTCCTTCTTAATCCGCCGTTCGTTCCAACGTTCAGGACAGCAGGGATTAGCAAGTCGGCCGATTTGTCACCTGCACAGGCTCCCGTAGAAGCTGAAGCAGATCGTTTTTCTATTATCGTCTCAAGAAGAGTCACTGCACTCCTTTAAGAGCGCCATATTTTCCGCACACAGCAACACTGCAAGGGGGAACTCCCACGCAAGCGCGGCGGCGTCCGACGGTCAGAAAAAAAGGCACACAGGACAAGGGGGCTCGCCAACAAGAAGTATCTCTTTTTCTTTATCGTTTATTCAAACATCAACATAAAAAAACAGCACCCGAACAGAGGCTTATAACAGGGAAAAAAAAAGAAAATGCGTGCTCGTCTAAAGCTTCGGCGTTCTGAACCGCGTTTTTTGCAAGAGCCTAATAACGTTCCATCTCTTTTCCTGACAGAGGTAGCAGGTCACGCATCACATGCGCATTCGGCGTCCCGACTGTGGAAGAGAGGGAGAGAAAGAGAGAGAGAAAAAAGAAGGAGAAAGTATAGTAAGAAAGAGGGGAGAAAGACAGAGAAAACGCTACAGAACTAAAATTTCTAAAGCTGCTCTTGGGGCTCTTGCAAGATTAGGGGCGAATGCGCGTGCGCAGAGCGCGCACCTATGTAGCGAGATTTCACTCTGTCTTTTTCTTTAAATCTATGTTCACTGACTAGAAATACCATCCACCGGTTAGTTGAGAAACACACCGAACATATCTAATCACAGCATCAAAAAGAAAAATACGTTATACAGAGTATTAATGAAAGCGGCTTCACACGTAAGCAGACAAATATATATATAAAAAGCATTATAACAAGTATGCTTTTCCACACCCGCCACGGGTAGTATTATAAAAAAACACTCGATACGTGGGTATAAATATCGACGTATATAGACTTTGTTAGTGAAAAATATGTTGTGCAGAAAGGCTTGCTCAAATCACTCAGCCGTCCTTCAACTCTGTGCGTGCGTAAGTCGGGTATTACCGCTTGCGTGGTCGGTGACGTTAAGATCGCTCGCGTTTCTCGTTTTTTTTTTTCACGTATTTCCTTGGGCGTAACTTTCTCTATACGAAGCACCGACTTCATCATATTTTAAAGCAAGGCTGAAACACGCACTGCATTAATTACAAAAATAAAACTACACCGCTCGTAATAAAACCAGCTCTCAGTTTTGCAAAGATATTCATAGGTCCCCTTAAATCACAAAGCGTTAAAATAAACTGCGAGAAAAATATAAAAAGGAGAAAAACCCGCGGAGGTTCCGAATTTTCTGAAGTGTTAAGCAGTGTTTGTCCTACGTTAACTTTTAACACGCAGAATTTTTTCTAAATTGCTTAACTAAATTTTGCGAAACACGAACCACTCGCGATGTTTTGCGAGCAGTCAATTAAAAAAACGATTTCAGAGGGGCACGAATGATATTTACCTTTAACAAGGACAGCACACCGCTTGGTAAAGAGGTGATCTGTGGCCCGCTGGTCCTGAGTCAGTGTTAGTATTTGTTTGTTTGCTTTTAGTAAAAGTTGAGGCAGATTATGTGCGGAGTAAAAACAGCTGTGTCGCTGCATATTTACAGTCACAATCTGCCTCTAGTCTGTTAATCCTGGGCAGAAGACGGAGGGCAGAAGATGTTAGATCACCAAGCCACATTGCAAAAAAAAAAAAAATGTTATTCGCGCGCGAAATGTGGAAACACTTCGCCCTTCGATATCGTATCACAGCTTTTTCTTTTAAAACGTACGCGCGTGCAGTCTGTAAAAGCTTTTTCTCTACAACATCGTTAATTATGATAACGATTTCTTTTTCGCGAACAGCCGTGCGTAAGCGGTGCTCCGTGAATTGGCTTCCACTTAAGAATACAAATAAATAGCACACCGGGCAATGGTGGAGAACGCATGTACAATACGCGAATGGACGGCCTCGATATAACACTGACAAACTTGAATAAGTAGTGAAAAAACTCGAACATCTCGCGAACGTCTCTCTCTAAAAAGAAATTGTAACAAAAAGTGACAATTTCCGCGGTGCAGCTACACACGAAGTCTGTTCTTCGGCTAACCGGCAACGACTTTCACTTTATCGTTTCTCGGTCGGACATACATTACGAAATTGCCGCAATCTGTTCAACTAATGTGTGTGCGCAGCGCGAAAGAAAAAGAATGACGTCCCTGGTGCACGTTCTCGCCGCACGTGGTAGACTATCCTGTTTCACGGATGGACCATACATGTGGCGGGTAAGTATAATCTCAATGTGCAACCTAGCCTCTTTATTCTTCTATTTGAACTAAAAGCAGCCTTACTGCTTCGAGCCGGCAGTCAACCACGCTGTCTCTTTTACTCGATAAAAAAAAAACGACATAAAGAAACACGCGAATAACGTGCACCAGGAATGTCACGTATCTAACCACTCCCCATATTTTTCTAGTATATCACGCCGGGGTGTTAACCGGCTCCACAGACCACGGCCACTCGATCTATTAAAGCTTAATACTCCGTTCCTTTTAATTAAATCCCTGACGCGGAGTTTATGGCATAAGACCACACGAATAAAATCGCTCGTTGGCGAGCTTGTATAGCAAGCCTATCCGTCCTGCGAGTCGCGCACGACTAATCACGAAGACTGAGAACCGATTAGGCGCCGTTAAAAGCGCCCATTAACGTTAGCATGAGAACTAGCGTGGGCTTAAAATTAACGCGAAAGAGGCCGTGCTCTGGGGAGCGTGCGTGCGTGCGCGAAGGGAAAACGAAGGGAACAGGGGACTGCACGCAGTGTTAGGGCGCGGAGGTGTTGTGTAGCGTTCCCGCACATCTCCTGTACGGCGGGGGACGTAGGGGAACCCTACGCGGCTCCGAGGAAAGGCGATCTACAGGTACTGGGAGGAGTTTGGCGGCGGCCTATAGGTGGGCGGCACGCCGCAGCTGGCGTTTTGGTGGATGAACTCGTCGGGCCGGTGCAGGCCGCTGCGGCTCACGGGCCGCGGCACAAACTTGGGCGACGAGTCGGGCTGCGGCGGCGGCCAGGCGATGTCCCGCGTGCGGCGACCCAGCGACGGGGAGCGGGCGAACGGTGGCGTCCGCGTGCCCGACGTGGGCGACTGCGGCGGGTGCCACGCGTTCACGGCCGAGCGACTCGGAGGCCGAGACGGGAAGCCGCCGTCATCTCCGTTGGTCACGCCGGACTTTGGCGGTGGCCACACGAACTGCTTGGCGCCCTGCGAACCTGCGCGCGAGGAGAGAATAGGCCGCGATGTCCGTTTATATTTTATCACGAACAGCACTTATGTCTGTTTGCTGCACGAGAACTATAGTAGGCGCAATCATCAGCCACGAGCTGAAAAGTTAGCGTTGCCCTGAGGAAAACGAAATTTTTCTCACCGTACTATGACGCTGCTTTAGATTACCAGCAGGTTTCTTATGTATTTCAGTATTGAATTTCAATCTTGAGACCTTATCGATATTTCTGAGATTGTTACTTTCATTGAAACCATCGAAGTTTTTCTTTTGAATTGACTGTCTTCAAGATGTGAGTTCTTTCATGGGAAGCGAAAGTAAAGGTGGGAGAAGACGAATTGAATACAGTGTGCTATAGAGAGTAAATTTCGCGCAGCCCGAGCAGTCGGCTGAATGAATGTGTCTCCAGGTGCAATATAACGGAATTCGTGCGATACCAAAACAACCCTATTCACTGGCATTTTTTCTACTTTTCTCCCCTTTTTGCGGACACAGCAGGGTTCACACGCTCATTGCTAGTGGCAGAGGGACCAGCCAGAACAAACATACGGTTTGCTACCCTGCAGTGGGGAAAGAGGACTGAGAGATGAGGAGAGAAGCGCGTAGTTCGTACCATGACATACACTCGCAAGAAAGTTCTAAGCATCCAGCCCATCACAAACGTTCGTATAAATGCGTGCGTCTCAAGAAGCTGAGCAACACTTTTCCCGCGTTGCAAATTGGGCCTATTGTAAGCATAATCAAGTGTTCACTAACTTTGGCGTGTCAGTTGCGGAGAAAATCCCGTCTTAGGAGTCCATCGCACGCTTGATTCCTGGAAAGAATAAAAAAGACGGGTTGGTATGAAGTCGAATTATATTTATTATCTCTCTATAAGTAGTGAAAATTAATTAAGTGCAATCAGTCTCGTTACGGTGGTGGCGATTTCCACGTGTCCTTTGTGAACGTAAATATGTTCGAGCAATAAGAACATTGAAAATTAAAGATGCGTTTAAGAGCAATATCTTACGCAGAACAATTCTTCAGCAAGTGGTGCAGAAAATCCCAAAGATAAAGTTATAGTACTGGCGAAAATAATTAAGTACTGCTGCCTGCATCACTTGCAAGAGTGGCTGTTTTAAACAAAGCAGAACAAAATGTCACGATACTTACAGCTTAAACTGGTGTCAGATATCACACAGCCACATTCATAGAGATCAAACCTTGATCAATACTGCTTCACGTCAACGGGTACTATTAGGTGATAAGATTACTGAAAGCAGGCTACTTTTCTTTAGTTTCTGGTTGATTTCCAGTCGCCGGAGGTTCTGTTCAACTTGATGTTTCTAACGTGCACCACTATAAGCCTTCGTCGCTTCGTCTTGGCAAACGTTCGTATAATTGCAAAATTGCAAGAACACTGCGCTGTTTTCGGTGCCGAAAATAAGGTATACATGCATTACATCAAACAACTTAACCTTCACATCAAAGTGTATAAGGAATTTGCAAGGTCGCTGACATCGAATATGATCTGCGTACCTTTCGGCATTATAGTGTCTAAATTAATTGCTGCACTCATTGCGCGCATGTGTAAGTGCGTTACGAGCTATGGGTGCAAAACGGTCGTATGTGGCATTCGCGTTCATATGCACCCACCTTTGGAGGCCACACGTTGTCGCGCGCCCGACGCGAGACGCTGGGCGATCCTAGCGGTGTGCCGGGCATCCTGGCTTGCTGTTCCTCCCAAATCCTAGTCTCCCAGCGCTGAGCTTGAGAGCCCACCTGCTCCTGGTGCTGGGGTGAGCTGGCCACAGCTGTATTCGGCTGGTAGCGCCTCTGGGCCTCTTGCTGGGCTCGCTGCACGTTCAGCGGCTCCCGCTGGGCGTTCTGGAAGCGCACCTGCTGCTGCTGCTGCTGCTGGGCTCTTCGCTGTTGCTCTTCGAGCTGTCGGCGGCGGGCGGCTTCTTGCTGCTGCACTTGCTGCTGCTCCACGTTCCTCCGCCTCAGCTCGTCGTCCCTACGCTTCTGCTCCTCCAAATATCGCTGGTACTGCTGCTGGTGCTGCTGGTACTGCTCGTACTCCTGCTGCTCCTGACGCCGCTGGCGCTCCTGCTCCTCCTGCTCGAGTCGCCTCTGGCGCAGCACCTCCTCCTGGCGCCTCCTACCCTCTTCCTCCTGAATCACGCGTCGGCGGCGCTCCTCTTCTTCGCGAAGCCTCCTCTGCTCGGCTTCGAACTCGGCACGCCGGAAGTCCTGCGGTGGTTGGCGGAAGCGGCCTTCTTCGTACTGCGCCTGCTGCAGCCGCTCTTCTTCGTACTGGCGCTGCCTAAGCTCGGCTTCCCGAATCTGCTGCTGACGCTGGTCGACCTCCTCGTAGCTGCTTTGCCGTGCGTGCTGCGCCGGATAGGCGGCTGGTTGCTGTTGGTAAGCCGGCTGCTGCTGATAAGCTGGTTGTTGGTAGCTAGGCTGCTGGTAGGTATGCAGCGGCGGTGGAGGCGGTACGTAGGTGTGATGCTGCTGGATAGGAGGCGTGCCGGGAGTTCCCGGGTTGGAAAACGTCACGTGGTGTCCGGACGAAGAGTACGGCCTCTCTGGCTGCGGCGGTCCTCCGCTATAGGATGGAGGCCGCGGTTTTGGTGGAGGTGTTGGAGGCGCAGTAGTCCTGCGTAGAGTAACAGCCGATATTCCTTCTGTGTTGGCAAGCCAAGGCATCAAATTTTCTCAGAACAAAATCCGTGCGAAGTAAGAGCATTTCGATACAAAATGGAAAGATTTCTTCTTCATGTGCACGTACACCGGGAGTGCAATAAAACTCATAGTGATCATTCACACGCGTGTTTACACGGTCTAGAAGCAATTCTTTTTTTTTTTAATGTGGTATAAAACTGATATAGGAACTTGCCGAGGTGGAGAATCGCCTCAACAGGTTTAGTGGGTCATCCGCTCAGAACTGCAAATACGTACGGTGATTGCTTTGTAGCTGCAACTTAAGTCTTTCATAGACTTGAGCTGCTTTCGGTATGAAAACCACAAGCTCGTTACTCATTCATGGTTAAAATTTCGTTTTGGCTTTCGATTGTATTCGCCCGTGTCCCACGGTGCTTACTGGAACATCCTACTACAATCAGCAAGACTTCCTCATAATACAAAAGGGATAACTGCGCTACCTGGCACACACGTAACATCCATAGACACGCACAGGCGCAGACTTGCAACTGAATTTTATTACACACATTCCTCCTATATGTACACTTCGCAGAATTCAATACCGAGCATGCGCTTTTCAGAAAGGTGTCATCACAAAAATCCTATCAACCATAATACGTCATCTTAACAGCGCTCATCGATGAATCTCATTTCTGTGCTATGTAAGAAGACCGATGAACCACTGACGCATTCATTTCCCTTCTTCCTAATGTGGTATGCTTCGCAAATTTCCCTTGCTCTATTATCTCGGCAGCGGCTCAATATCTTAACATCTTTCAGCATCGGTTCGCACTTGCACTCAGAGCAGTGGGTGGGTAGGTGTCCGTTTGTATTGTTTTTGACTGACAATTCATGTTCACGCATGCGCACGTTCACACATCTTCCGGTCTGTCCTACATAACTTTTTCCACATGACAAGGGGATTTCATAGACAACGCCAACATTGCACTCTGCATATGAATTTGCGTGCTTTTTCCCGCATCCTTGTAACCTCCTATGGCGGCCGCCTATGCGCGCGCACAACCCTTTAAGCTTCTTAGGAGCCGAAAACACGACTTGAACTCCATGTCGCTTCCCAACCTTCTTTAGGTGCTGCGACGTTTTGTGCACATAGGGCACAACTACGCATCTCCTATCGACCTTCGTCCTTTGAGAAGGAACATTTGAGTTTTCGGCCTTGATTTTCTTCAGCACTGCCCCCGCTACAGCAGTTAGCACATATTGCGGGAAACCAGCCTCTTGCAACCTAACCATCTGCGCTGCAAAGCTTTGCTGTACGGAGTGTATGCATGACTTCTTCAAGGCCGACACGGCACACTGGGACGCTATGGCCCGCTTCACTGTTTTGGAATGACTGGAATCATAGGGCAACAAACTCTTTTGTGACCTCGGATTATATTTCCAGCAAACATGGTCGTCAAAGAAGGTTAGAGCGATGTCTAAAAATTGAATTTGGTCATCTTTTGTTAGTTCATGAGTGAATGATAACTCTTTGCCATGGCGCTGAAAAAGGTGAAGTACATCCGCAATGGCATAGTCATAATTGGAATTGTCACGCTTTTTTAGAAGCACAAGGAAATCGTCAACATAACGATACACGCACACAACCTGGTCACTGTCGAGCCCTTCGTTGACCGCTTTGTCAAAACCTGATAAAAAAATATTGCACAGCAAAGGGGCTACGCAGGACCCAATGCAGATGCCCTGCTTCTGCACGTAGTGGCTGTCTTCAAACTGTATAAAAGTCGAGTTAAGATAAAACTCTAACAGCACTAAAAACTTGTCTACGGTCACACCAGCTGTGTTCTGAAACGCTACCTCGCCATTGGCTTCGATGCAACTGCGCACAGCCTGATACAGTGATGAATGAGGAATAGAATAATATAAATCTTCTATGTCGACGGAAAAGGCACTGCCAATGGCGTTACTCGACACTAACAAGCTAATAATATCTAGAGAGTTTTTTGCCTCAAATGGGTCGTTTACAACAAGGGGAACCTTGTTGTGAACAAGAGTGCAATGTTGGCGTTGTCTATGAAATCCCCTTGTCATGTGGAAAAAGTTATGTAGGACAGACCGGAAGATGTGTGAACGTGCGCATGCGTGAACATGAATTGTCAGTCAAAAACAATACAAACGGACACCTACCCACCCACTGCTCTGAGTGCAAGTGCGAACCGATGCTGAAAGATGTTAAGATATTGAGCCGCTGCCGAGATAATAGAGCAAGGGAAATTTGCGAAGCATACCACATTAGGAAGAAGGGAAATGAATGCGTCAGTGGTTCATCGGTCTTCTTACATAGCACAGAAATGAGATTCATCGATGAGCGCTGTTAAGATGACGTATTATGGTTGATAGGATTTTTGTGATGACACCTTTCTGAAAAGCGCATGCTGGGTATTGAATTCTGCGAAGTGTACATGTAGGAGGAATGTGTGTAATAAAATTCAGTTGCAAGTCTGCGCCTGTGTGTGTCTATGGATGTTACGTGTGTGTCAGGAAGCGCAGTTATCCCTTTTGTATTGAGATGCACCAACTCGCCCACCAACAAGTTCTTCTAAACTTCCTCCTAAATTCAGTGTTTTTTCCTAATTTTCTTATTATACCTTGTAGTGTCACGAACAGTGTCAAAATGTATTTATGGGACTTTGCTTTTTTATTGACATTAAAGTGGATAGCGTAGGCAGTGTGCTAGTGACGGCTGCTGCTTTTCATTACGTTAAAATAGTATTTAGGATAAAGACAAACACACATCCTTGCAGTAACTTACCTCTGCACTGCAGTTGTCCCGTTCGCGGTTCGATATGGGTTTCCACCTGAAAGACACAAAAAGCGCAGGCGTCAGAATATCATGAAAGCGTTGCGAGTGCGCATGACGTCTAACACGTTCGATGACATATAACACAAAAGTAGGCGTTCTAATTCAGTCACGTGTATAAGTATCCCCAAAGAGCCACTTGAGACATAAACTGGTCTTAGGTACACGAGGCCACCAGCTTGCCTAGCCACTGGGCCTTCAAGACAAGAGTGCACAGGCCGCTTATACTAGCCACGGCCGGGATAGATTAGAAGGATACGCGAGATCACACGTTCCTTGCATCTTCAGCATTCTGCGCGCTGGGCGTGATATTACCGCACTTCTACTTGTACGGGACAACGGAATATCATGGCAACGGCGACGGCAGAAATTCGCCTGGGGTGTCCGTAAACTTAATATATTTGCTATTTCAATAGCAATTTCTAGGGGTGTTATCGTTACAGATCTCACTGAAGTCATTCCATTATAAGCTACGCTGAAAGTCTTTTCCTGTCATTGAACATTCTCTGTCATTTACTTGTTTTTCTGTGCAGCGTGCGCGCAGACCATCTATTATCGAATAAGATTAAGTAAGCATATCGCTAATTTCGACAAAAATAAGCTATAGTGTTAGCGATTTCGACCTATCATGTATTGAATTAAGGACCCCATCGTGGCACCGGCGGTATACCTTAAATGTGAATGCCGGTTCTTCTTTTTTCCTTCTCTCTCTCTCTCTCTTTGTCACAAACAAGCGCGTCAATAAAGCGCGCGCGCGGCCGCTTTCAAACGGTAGCGGGATAGCACGGCGCCAGATGCTCGCCCAAGAAGCGCGAACAACGAAAAAACAAGTATCAAAAGACACCACGAGCGCGCCTCCTCACCCCAACCGACAGTGCTCTGATCAAACGCCCGGTAAAGCTTGGAACCATCTCGAGGGAAAGCATGACGCGACGCCGAGTGACGCCACCGCGAGCGGCATCGACTAGAAAATTCTCGCCCTTTCCATAGCTTTGGCTGTGCTGCACGCCGAAGAACACTCCCGACGCTTCTGGAACCCGGGGAAGAGGATGTAAAAGCGTGCACCGACGACCAGCGAGCAGTGAGTGATTCATTCGGTCCGGAGATGGTGAAGTTATGTTGAGTGTAGCTCCGCCAGCCAAAGAAGACATGTTTATGATGTTGTGCGGTCAGTCGATCGTTCGATCTGGAAGAATCGGATGACGACGCCGTGTGAACAGGGACAAGTTGCGTGAGTGTTTCCTGGAAGAGAAACATTCGGAACCGACGAGGGAACGACGACGATCAGCGCTGTAGTTTGCGTGAGTGTTTCCTGGAAGAGAAGCATTCAAGTACCGTCCAAGAATTGTGGACAGGATACGCTGTTGAATATTCAAACTTTAACTGTTCTTGAATAGTTGTAATGCATGAGATTGCATTTGTAGCGCGTGATCTGTCTGTTTAGTTCCCGTTGCGTTAACACCATCTGAGTTATATGGTGAAGTTGTAACTGATACCAGCCGAGTGTGCATGTGTTTGTGACTTAACTGAGAATATATTTCGTTTGTGTTATCGACTCTCGGCTATGACTCGGTCTTTGGACCACAACCAGCGTTCGCTGGCGCACTAAAAGGACCTGCTTTAAATTGCCCGTGCTTTCGTGGTGCGTTCCGGGGGGCCGATACGTCCGCCCTTGGAATCCGCCCGGCGATTGCCATTCCCGTTAACGGGACAATGACACTCTTGCATTATGCTCTACCATAACCCTGCACAATTTGTACTTGAATCAACCGAACTACAGGGAACCATTTTTTTTTTTAGTGAGAGGGGGGGGATCATGTTTTCATGATCATGGTTTAGTGAGAGGGGGGGGGGGATCATGTTTGGAGCTCTTTCCTGGATCATGTTGTTCACGAGCGCCCACTGCCCGGTTATTTTACATCCAGACAAGGAGAACCGGTGCCGCATAAGTTTAGCGGTATTATCTGCTCCTCCCAGCAAACGTACATTGACCTTGTCATGCCCCAACTACAATTCACAGGCAGCGGCCAGACTTCGGCACTTAAGCACGAGCGGGAAAGTTATCATATAGTGTGTGCCGTGAACTGATGCATATACTTCCGCGATCAGTCCACTAACACCTCAGCGTGCATGTGCAGCCTTCGTGAAAAGGACTCGCTCACTACATCCGCTCGCTTGTCGCAAGTTGCGAAACAGGTGCCAAAGAGAAGCGTCATAAGAGGAAAAGCACGGCGCGACAAGCCCAGTACGCGGCTACGCAGCGTCTTAATAAAGCAGCTTCGACCGAACGCGAAAAATGCACTGCTGTGGAGACGAAATTGCGACGTATAACGTCTCGAAATGCAGTCGGCGAGTACAAACACAAAGTATCGCCCATAAAAACTAGGTGTAATTATAATAAACGCAAAGCAATCTCACGGTCTTCTTTGGAATGACGGCTAATGGAAGGACTCAAAGAATAGGCTCCTTTAGCTGAGCGTTTACGATCTGCTCCGGTGACACCTGCGTATGCTAGCGATTTACACGCAAACGCGTAGAAGGAACTGTAGTGCGCATACGCAGAACGATCGTGCGAGCAACGGAACGTACGACGCACCACTCGCTCCGCTTGTGAAGTCGGTTGAGCGGAGCGTGAGGTGCGTCCACTTTGTTTCGCCGTCGTTTTGCAGCCAAGCCGAGCGCGTCGCGGCAAGACGCACTTGTCGAAAACGCGAAATTTATGCAGTTCTCTGCACTGGCTCGGGCCGCTATATCTGTGCGGAGCGGAGCGTAAGCGACGCTCAGGTAAAAGTGTCTAATGCGAACGTTTCTTTCTTTTAGTTACTATTGCTTTTAAACACTATTGCAACCGACAAAGAATTACCATTCTTTGTAGGTAGGTACATCCTATTGCGAAGAAATGGCACACTTAAAGAGGACAAAAGGAGGCGATAAGTACTGCGTTCGCATTTGGCGTCTCCTTTTGTCGCGTTCAAAAGCACGTCTTTCTTCGCAAAAGTAGGTATCAACCGGCCAAAGTTAGTGTAAAAAAATATTCATTGTTTCACTATCTGTGCGGAGATTGCCGTGATTATTTTCGATGCTGGGGCTAAAAAATACACAACAACGTAATCTGCCGTCGTCAGCAATTCCTCTGGCGCTGTATTCTTACTGAGACGGCTACCCAGACGAGTGCCCACATATGCTGCTTTGTGCACAACCCTGTACGAATTACCAGGCTTGATAACGTTGCCCAATAGCGCAGCAGTAGAGGTCCGGGGCGCCGCTACAGTAATTAGAGGACACTTTGGAACGAAGAAAGCTGTCCAGCCTGTTTATCAAAATGATGTCTGTTTCTATGCATCTTTGTAATGGGCAGCGCAAAAACAAGGACACGAGAAAAAGCACAACACACCACACAGCGCCTGTGTGGTGTGTTGTACTTTTTCTCGAGTCCTTGTTTTTGCGCTGCTCATTTCAAAGATGCATAACCAATTTCAACTTGCCCAAATGTAAATTCTTCTGTAATGTTTATTCTCTACAGCAGCAGCGAGCGGTCAATTTGAAATAGCAGGGCGGCAAATGCACGTGTCGAACCAGGGACGCGAATGAGGCCGTACGGAAAAGTAAACGGTCGGCGAAAGTAAACGAACGCTCGGCGAGGAAAAAGAAAAAAGAAAAAGAAAAGCGGTGCGCGCGAGCTATCGAAAACACTAGGTCTAGAACCCCCAGCGGTGGCGGCGGAGCGGCATGCTTGCATTCCCGGGCTAGTTTTAGCGCAGTGCGTCGTCGCGTCTTGCTGGCGTCTATGCTTGGGCTCGGCCCAAGAGCCGGTTTATTTTGGCGCAGAGACATTCCGCTGCAGGGACGGCGGCTGTTTTGCGGCGCAACGATGGAAGCAAGCAGGACGGCGGGACGTGGTTCTGGGCTCTCTCATTTCGCAGTTTTCGCTCCTGTGCAGCGCTCCGGCCCGGCATCCCGTGCCTCGATTTCCGGCCCTAAAACTTGTTACCACCTCGCGATATTCGCACGGCGCCGCCTCAGTTCTCTTACTCTTCTCCTCCTCCATTTTTACCAGCCAACGGCAAGAACTTCCAGTAGCGCTTCAACATCGCTAGATGCCGTAAGGCGGACGAACGTTACGCTCTACTGCGCAAGTCCACGTAACGGATGAAATAAGCTGCTGTTGGCTTGCGAAATTGGCAGCGGTAGTGTTTGCTTGCGCAAAATGACGGGGCCGCAAGATTTATGGCCACTCTGGAGCTCCTGTGTCATAAGTACCACCCACGTAACGGTAATGCACGTCGAAAGTAACGTGTTGTGACAAATCTTAGCAGTTAACGACACTGCTGGCTATTTCGGAGTAAAATGTGTCCACAGTATTTAATCTTGTCACAGGCCTGAATTTATGACTCTTCGAGGGAGCAGCCATATTTTGCGTAGAAAATGCGGGAACTGGCAGAAACGATAATAATAACTGTAGGGGTTTTACGTCCCAAAGCCACGATAAGATTATGAGAGACGCCGTAGTGGAGGGCTCCGGAAATTTCGACCATCAGGTGTTCGTTAACGTGCACCTAAATCTAATTGCACGAGCCTCAAGCAATTGACCTCTATCGAAATGCTGAACCCACCACGGTGGTCTAGTGGTTATGGTGCTCGACTGCTTACCCGAAGGTCGCGAGATCGAATCCCGGCCGCGGCGGCCGCATTTTCGATGGAGGCGAAATTGCTTGCGGCCCGTGTACTTAGATTTAGGCGCACGTTAAAGAACCCCTGGTGGTCGAAATTTACGGAGGCCTCCACTAAGGCGTCCCTGATAATCGTATCGTGGTTTTGGGACGTTAAACCCCAACAATTCTTATTATTATCTATTGAAATGCGGCCGCCACGGCCGGGATTCCATCCCACGACCTTCTGACAGAAACGACGACAGAGGAACAGCGATAACGCTCTGCCTGTTCTTCTTGCATGCTTGGTGCTTAATGTTCGCACGCCATGGCTTTGCCCGTTCGGCCGTCCCGTCATCAGACTGACAGCCATGGGCGAGTGCTGCATCGACAACTGGCTACTGCATTAATGATTACATGTGCTTGCTGCAAATGGGCGAGAGAGAGTGACACATTCTGTCAAATTGGGTAGACTACAGCAACGTTCTTGATTTAATGTCTACTAATTAAGACCAATAAAATAACTAAGGCCGTTTTAAACTGTTGTTTAAAGGTTTCCCTTCACTTAGGCCGCACTCGGACTACAGGCTGGTGGTCAAAATACCAGGACGTTTATTTTTTAATCATAGGTCTATCACATCTGTATACAAAATCAATTCAAACCAGTGTGTTAAAAAACAGCGAGAACGATCGAAAAGCCCGATATTTAGCTGCAATAAAACTTTAATGGCTTTGTGTAGTAGCTACTCACAATGTGCGAATTTGACGTTTCTTCCACTCATGGAACGTCGCGAGTACACTGTAGCTTACATTTTTATGTTTGCCCTATTTATCCTATCGAGTGGCGCATGTACGCTACAGAAGTTGTGGTCTTACCAATTTCGTCTTCGCTCAGAGCCTGTAGGACAGCGGAGCGAACGAGGTTCTGGGGCAGCCCCACGGGTTGGATGTTGTTGACCCTGCACACAACGTAATAGATTTACGAGTAAGCTTAAATGCGAAATGAGTCCTCGTTAGAGGCAAATATTCGCCAGACAGCAAGAGTGAGGCCTCGGCTGAAAACTCGCATAAAAACAATGTTTGTTTACTACCCCAGCTTCTACTGTTTCTACTCGTGCCCCTTGCTCCTTTACAGACTTGTCACGAAGCCAACTCAGGTGAAAGCCTTGACTGTTCACAAGTTATACTTTCACCCATGGTTTCACCCATGGTGGCCATGGTTTCATCCATGGTTGCTGCGCAAAAGGCTAATGATGCTCATGCGACAGCAGTACTACTGAATACAGGCATGGTACTCAAAATAGCTGCCACAAGCTTTATCTAAAAAATCGAACCAGGCAGCTAAGTGTTCCACGAAAGCTCGCCTAGCCACTTGTCGAGATGCAGGAAATACTGCTGCTCTCACTAAGACAATCTGCAAAAAAAAAAAATGTTTCCGAGGAACCATTACTATTTTCTTGGTCATTATACGATGGATAAGCGCCTATAAAGACGACATGCGTTTACCAATATATGGAGCGAAAAGCTAACGCTTGGAAGCCGTATCGCAACCAAGGAGCTATTAACGGTCTCCAAAGCGTGTTATCCTTTATAACGTGAACCCTTAACCATTTCTGCTTTGTTTACCTGCCATTTTGTTTTGAAGGCTGAATGCTTGAGGATCGTTCTTTGGCTCATTTCAGTGCTATCTTCAGGCCACTACCGCAGTTGTCAATGCCGAACCACAATCAATTCTCTTGGGCAACAACACAATACGCGATGCACAATGCGCGGGTTCTAACAAATTTCACATGAAAGTCTTCCCTTTTGTAAAATACGCTGAGATGCGTCATGCCTTAATAACACATTTAATTATCACAAGGGTAGCATGAGTAAGTCGAGGATATAAAGAAATTCGTCGTGTCCGATGACTGATGTGAGATTGGACTTTGCTTTTAAAGATTCGTGTGGCGATCAATAAACAAAAAAAAGCTTTCTTTTCCTACGTAGGCAAATCATGACGTTGCAGATTCATTTCCCGATAGGTCAACACCTCCCAACCCCACCACACGCCCCCTTTGACAAAATATAGTTATGGCCTTAGAACGAAGTGCAGGAAAGCAATTTCCTTTACATTTCATTTGTGCTTGTTAATTTATGTACTATTCATTGACCTTGTCTGATGCACCAAGTCTATTTCTCAATACTATTTTCCATACAGGGGGCCAGTTTCGACGTGGAAATTTTCGAACTGCTTTCAGGTTTAGTAATAAAAAATCTAAAGCACGCGACTCATTTTCTATTCTATATTGCGTCTTTCAAAGCCGTCTTCGTTCTGCGCACGTACGCTCTCTCTACACCCACTCGAGTATTTCAGCAGTATTTAGCGAATAATTATATCGTGCTTAATCGACTCTGCTACGTTCGAAATGAGATTTCTTTCTTCAGTGAGTTTTCATAACGACTAATGAAGCCTACCGATGCAATCACAGGCTGTAGAGTGTCCACTGTGTATGATGTAAATTTCATTGAGTTCCAGACGTCGAGACGTCTGCGAACATCTTAAGTTTGCCGGTCGCAGTAGTACCTCAAGCTGACATGAATGGGATCACGTACACAGGAAGCACATTCGTCATTACCACATTATCACCGCGACGCTCGTTAGCATTGTTTACCTACCACAAGTATATTGTATGCATGAAGCAGCTCTGAAATGGTGAAGCAGCTCTGAAAACGCAGGCATGTTTTTAAGCGGCAATTATGAAAGAACATGGTCTCTCCGACAACTCTGAACGCAAATTCTCGTTACAGCACCTCTGTCTAAACTTATAGGGATAAATGAAGCGGTCGGGGTGCAGGTAGCAACCACTATTCACGAAACCTGTTTTCAGTGAGTGCTACTGTAAAACACAACACAATCGTTTACTATGCTATGCTCGTATATGTTGCACAGCTCCGTCCTGGCAAACAGAACGATCACCGGCATCGCACAGCAACTGATAAAATTGAGAAATGTACTGGAAATCCATGCAAATGCAAATTTGCGTGCGGTTGTTTTTCAATAATAGCCAGAAGAAAAAAAAAATAACCTTTTGCCTCGACGTCATTTCTCGTGGACTTATGAAAGCTAAACGTGAGTCTCAAGATAAACACGCCATACTGACTTCACGGGTTACTTCCCGTTTCCCTGTATAAGTATTCCGAAGTACAGTACACAGGCAGCTACGCCAGTGACCACGGTTTGGTTTCAGCCGTTCCCTTTTTCCGGACTGTAGGGTAGCAATCGAACTTCCGGTATCCGACTAACCTCCCCTCCTTACTCCTTTTGTCTCTCGCTTTCAGGCTATGACGTTCCAGAGCTTGTACTAATAAAAATTATATTTCGTAGCTGGCTTCTGCAACGCTCTTGGCTACCTTCATGACAATACTGTCGTTATCACACCGATCACCATCTTGATTGGTGGTTGTCGGAACGCTGGTCAATGAGTACGCGCTTTTAAGCTTTGGATAAATTCTCAGAAGGCACAGATTTCCGATTTCTGCTCTTCCGAATTTTTTTTACTGGTATCTTTTTGTTTTTTTTGTTTTTTTTTTCGTTCACTGCGAGGTCGAATCCCTATGCCGTTTCCCTCGGTCGCGGCGGCTTCTAACTTGAACGGGGCAGCGACGAGAGATCATTCTTCCTGAGCAAGCAAAGCAGTCGCGCCTTTTAGCAACGCGATTAGTGTAGCGCACATTTTTCACGCTCGCTCACCCGTACTGCCATTCTTGACGTCTGGCAAAGCGTCAAAATCTGCGCGTCGCGGTGGACCCACCTACTTTTCGACGTGACACACCACGCTATTTAAAGACACTTTGTTCTTCTCTTTCTTTTTTCTTTCAGTTCGTGTATAAGCGTGTCTGTTTCAAATACCGGTATAGGCGCAGACTAACGCCACGCGAGGATACTGCTTCACATCTCGTCAGTCTGTTCCCACATGTTCTCCTCTCCACTTATACTCGTCTCGTTGAACTAGTTTGCCCCGCTGACAAATTTATCGAGCTTCACGCCCGTTGCTAGTACACATATAGCCGTCCTACTTTCTCGGCTACCCTTAGTATACACTGGTTTCGTTGACACCAGTTTAAAGAGGCGCTGAAGAGAACGGAGAAATCTCTCTAGGCTGATAAAGTATTCTTTAGAAGGCCTATTTG
Source organism: Rhipicephalus sanguineus (assembly GCF_013339695.2). Classification (NCBI taxonomy): domain Eukaryota; kingdom Metazoa; phylum Arthropoda; class Arachnida; order Ixodida; family Ixodidae; genus Rhipicephalus; species Rhipicephalus sanguineus. The sequence goes on along the minus strand of NC_051176.1, from coordinate 114,063,239 downwards.
CGTTAATTTCATGGTAGACGGCTAACGATTAGAAGGGGATAATAAAGTCAAAGCTTCCACTTTTTCTAGTATTATTCGGGCCATAGCCTCATCGCTGGTACTTACGTCAGTGTGACGTCATGGATGTCCCAATATTTTGTTTTCTATTTCGGCCGTTGCATACGAGCTGTAAAAGTTCTTTTTTTGATTTTCTTTTACGATCTAGTCTTTAGCCTACTGCGAATACAATGTAGTCTACTCGTACCAATAAAAAACGTTACATAGGCCCAAGCAAGAGCTGTCAGTATCTGTGACGTCATGGTCAGCCGGTGCTCAAACTTCGAGGCAACGTTGTCACCCGTCTTTCGTTTTTGCGGCGTTTATCGCTTACGATGGACGCTTCATCTCGAGGTAAAAGAGATTATTTCTGGCATTGTAGAAAGCGAAATTGACTCATGCACTTTAGCTTGCCTTTTCTCCTGGTGCTCACTTTATGAGATTTAAGAGCAAGGGGCACTGTCGAAGTTTGATTATCAAAACAACTATACTACATTTATAGGAGAGCATCTTATTGCAAGAATTGTGTTACAACACTTTACTGGAAGCTGTTCACGGTCAACGATCGTGTTACGTGGTCTTGTCATGTACGCCTTCATTAAAAATAGATGCACTGTGCTGCACTAGCATAATGCAATGTGTTATGCATACTAGCAACTACATGCATAATTGCTTGAAGACAACTTCACTCGCAATGGCATAGCCAGACATTTTTTTTTTTTGGGGGGGGGGGGGGGGTAATGAGGGGGGGGTTCAACCAAACTTTATGTATGTTCGTGCGTGTGTTTGTATGTGTGCGTGTATACATACACACGCAAAATTAAAAAAAATTCGGGGAGGGGGGTTTGAACCCCCAATGGTCCTCCTGGCTACGGCAGTATTCACTCGACTTACAGCTCGTATAAGATGTGTTGTCAGTGTGTGTACAGACGTTCTCTATGGCGTACTGGCGGAGGACCTGGTAGAGTGAGGGTATCGTGGAGGTCAGGACATTCCCTCACGCATCCGTGGCCCTTTCCAGATGAGTGTTTCTGCCACCTGCCTTCAAAATATTCTTTCAGAAACAAAAAGCGGTATAACCTTTGAACCGTACACATCAAAAGTATGATTCCTTCACAATTATTGCGAATTTTCTTTCGATTGTGAAACGGTCACTACATTGATTGAAGAGGTAGGTAATATTTATAAGACGTTAACAGGATGCGCTGCACTTCATGTTCTCGCTGAGATTACGATGCCGCGTTAACTTTTGGAGGACACATGGTGACCTATGTATGATATTTCCCGTTACGAATAAGTGTGCAATGTTAACTAGTTCGAAATACTGGTTCCGTGAACGTCAGTGTGATGTATACAGTGTATATGTGCTCGTCCGTGAATATGGCGTTACACGGCTTGTGGCGAAGGTTGTGCTTACCCGTCCTCGGCGGTGATGGCCTGGGCGTGATATGCCAAAGTCTCGGCGACTTTCTCCTGCGAGTAGAGCTGCAGGGGCGAGTTGTACTGGTTGTGTACAACGGCCTTCACTGTCGAGGGCTCGCCCTGCAATACAGGCAGCGAACACAGCCGATCAGAGCGAACATACACCACCGAATAACGTCGCCATTCATACAACGACACGCGCTCAAAATGGTTTAAACGAAACAGCACGTTCATCGAGAAAAAAAAAAGTGTTGCATTCGCAAGGTCGCATTGCCGTTCCGCGTGTGAAGGTGCATAGCGAATTATTTTTTTTTTAAATTATGTAGCTTAACTTCACTGTGGAACACGTGGGCTATGATAGACATCTGTGTATGCCTCCCGCACAGCCTTACAATGAAAGTTAAAAATTTATACCTCTACAGTGTCAGGTCTATGGCACGACGTCAAATAAAGTCACTTTGATGAGTTTTTATGGGCCGAATGTCTTATGTGATTTTATATCACTGAAGCATCGAACGTCTGTGTTGTCCGTCACCGTGGTACAGCAGTTAAGGTGCTCGGCTGCTGACCTGAAAGTCGCGGTTTCGATCTTGGCCGCTGCGGTCGCACGTCGATGGAGGCAAAATGCTAGTGGTCCGTGCACTGTACGATGTCAGTGCACGTTAGAGAACGCCAGATGGTCGAAATTTCCGGAGCCCTTCACTATGACGTCTCTCATAGCCCGAGTCGCTTTGAGACGTTAAATACCATAAGCAGACGAACCAATCGAAGTATTTGCCAGATTCTCATGCGGTAGAACTTCATTTTTCAGATCCCCGCAATGAATTTACTGCTTCAGTCGACATAGAGTCTCTGAGGTCGGAGAAAAAAGTGTTCTGTAAGTCCACTTTATCTCGCTAATTTGTCCGTTTGTGCCAATTCTATAATGAGCGTCCGCGACCATAGCAGACAGTACTGTGATAGGTATGCTTTAACATAGCTAGCTAGTTTTTCAGCCTCTAACAGTGTAACATCACAAAACCCCATTTACTTTTACTAAGTAGCTCTTTTATCCTAAAAGCACAAAGTGAAATACCATCGTGCTTAGTGTGTGTATATACATGCTGGTAAGCAATCATTTTCTTCAAGAAGCCTGCTTAATGGGCAAATAGCAAATAATGGCTTACCTTTCTCGGCTTCTGGAGAAAGTCTTCTCTGTAAAAGAAATAATAATAAAGAAATTTAAATAGACATCCTTCCATGTGCACATGTGCATGTCAGAATGCTGCCGCCACAGCGGGTTCGTAATAACGTTTGCTAGAGTGACATTGTCACGATGATGTTTTTCTCATGGTATTGATAGATGCAGTCTTGCATTTCTCTAAGTGCATTTCGCCCATGCATCATCCACGAATCAGAATGCATGCACTGATAGTTAGTTGTTCATTTTCTGGCCTTCGTGCCGGTATTAATTTCCAATGCAAGTTACAGGTACTACAAGAGTCAGCTTCGGGCAGTGACTACGGAAATAAATGTCAAATACGTTTAGCTTGTCCCTGCTCAAAAATATCTAGGAGCTGTTAGCACAAGGAAGGTATATTGTCTCGAGAATCTAAGGTCCTTCGCCGCAGCACCATTGCTACGCTACGGCGAAGTGCTAAAGCGAAGTGCTACAACGAAGACTTCGCTGTCTTGTATGCGGAGCAAAACAGCATCGCGTTTTATCGCTGGCTAAGGAAAACCGGTTAGCTTCGTCGGTGACCGGGAGATGTATCGTGGTACTCTCGCTAAATACTAACATCGGTAACCCGAGGAGTACTTACTGTTCTGTCCTGCATACGAGAGTTACTTAATTAATCACATCAAGTTGTGTAGTCAGTACTACTGCCGGTAAGAGTCAAGTTTAATACCCTATTTATCAAGCGTGGCAGGGACGTAACTGCTTTTTTGCTTTCTCTTTCCCTCGGTTACTACTCCTATAGGACAGACATGCCTGAAAGGAAGGTGGAACTATACGCATACTTAAGGCGTGCGACAAAAAGCGACGCTTACGATAGACCAGCTTTCTTGCAGCGCAAATCGTATATTTCGACGAGGAAATCCAGCAAGAGAAATAGCAGAACGGTTCCGTACACACTGAGTTCCACAGAGCACCTGCAACTTATTCTGTGTTAGTCACACGCACGGCCACGTATCTTGAACGACAAGATTGTTCAAGCCGGAAACACAGTGAGGTACTGCATCCGTCTTACGACATGTCCTCTTTGCTATTTCTTACCCACCCTCGCTATACGTAATACCTTATAAAATGCCTTTAAGGGTATAATAAACGATGATGAGTATGATGATGAGGATGTAATGCAACAATTCGCGGTTACATGCGAAAGAATGTCAGCGCACACATATACTGTCACCCATAGTGTTTGCTCTTCAATTAAGACTATATACGAGAACAAAGCTAGCGATATTAAGAACAAAGGAGCGATTCGCACAATGTGCCATGCGTGTGTCGTTCTATAAGGTGCATAAGGTAAAAACATCGTAGTACGCGTAATATGTACCAGCATTCAATGACAATATTTCTACCCCCGTTCTTCCAGCTTCAATGAAGACACCAATTAACTCGAAAACAGCAACCATGCTTTGTTCTGCATTTGCGCTCTCTCGCGTTCGCTGAATTCGGTACAAGAAATATATAAGCGGCTATATGTTGACGGGGAAACAAACAAGCGAGAGCTCAGCCACTTGAGCCGTTTTCAGTCATTTATTTGCTTCGCAGTGATATTACACAGCTCGTCCTCATCGCATGTGTCATTTTATCCGGTATCCTCTTTCTAGTTGAGGCCGTCTGCTTGGCTACTAATGACAATTTAGCTCCCCTTGCGGAGCTCATCGTTTCGTCGTGGCTACTTTCCAGGCCCGCAGAATGCCCCGCGCGACCGTGAGGCTTTTTTCAGTAGCACGGGCCGCGTGAGGCAGAGATGCCTGTCCGAGACTTCGGCGTGTCCTAAGCTGAAAGGCTGCATGTGCCAAAAATCAAGGGCTACGTGAGCCGCGTCCAACGCGTGGCTTTTAAAGCGAAACAGCTCAAAATAAGCGCTCCTGCTACTAAGCACCAAATCTTGGAGCACCGCTACGTTGTTCATCGTGGTGGTTCTTTCCATTCGAACGATTTTTGTTTTAAAATATTCTTTGGTCCACGCTCTATGCAGCGTCTTTCGCTCTCTTCCACCATAAAACAAACGTGCGTTAAAAGCTCATTTCGAAAGCTGCGGTCTTAATAGCGCAGAGGACGCGTGCGCAATGTATGCACGACGATTTAATTAGTACGACGTCATTCACAATGACTTCAGCAGAAAGATGACACCTCCGCTCCGACCATTCACAAAGGCATCGTGCACACTGATTCCGCAGAAACCAAAGATTGCCCCATATTCCTTATGCAGTGCACATTAAGACTAAAGGAATATAGTATACTTGGTCTAAAGTGTACGACCCTCGACGATCGCCTGTTCTGCTTAATTTTCTTTAGGCAACAGACTTGGCTTGCCGTTTGTGGAGCAGTTTTTTTTTTTTTTTGCTGTTGCTGTCGTTGTTCAGCCGCGTCTGTTCTGTTCTTAATCATTTCTTCACTATTTGTGACCGGTCATTCGGTCAGTCCTTTCCTATTTACCACCTTTCTTCCTATCTTCAGCTTATATCTCTATCCGATTCTTGCTGAAGAGCACTCAACCCTGTGCTTTTCTCGGTGGCAGTTGTCAGCGTTCTCCCTCCCTATTTCCCATTTTTCTTTTGTATATGTATGTTTTAATATCAAGTAATAACTCATGCTGTCATTTACAGTTTTGCAATTTCTTTTTCTTGACTGTCACTGCGCACTCTGGAGATCTCAGGAGTATGACGCTAGCAACAAAGGCGACATGATCCCGCAGAGACCATTAGCATTCAGTGACCGTCATAGTGCGCGGCCGTGTCGGGCACAAGTAGAGCGGAAATTAAGCGGTTGCTACACGCCATGATATCAACGAGCAACCGACAAACATGAAGAAAATTACGAGAGGTGGCGCGTGCTTGCGCAAGAGTAATAATTATTGCTCCAAGGCATGGAAAGCCTTCTGAGCTGGGCAACGTGAAGGATCAATGAAGCATATTTCAATATGGGGACCGTTCCGTTCCGCGCTAGACGTGCTAACTAGAATGGTCTTCTGGTGGATTGGTTACCGGCACGGCTTGGTCGCTTTGGTGGCTACAAAGCTACTGTCTCTAACGAACTTGATTTAGAGCTGGTAAATACGAGCTGACACATGAAAAGGGACACAGCACAATGAAATCAAACACGCTTTCTGCATTGTGTGCGGGCCTACAAGCGCTATATACAAGTTCAATTAACAAACTCGAGCGAAATTATCAAAAGAAAAAGATTACCAGTCGCGCCTTTCTACCCTACATTTCTTGTTCATTGTATTTTAGGTAGCAATGTTGAGAATTATAAAAGGTTAGTTCAGAGTAGCTCAAAACCGCACGGTGCATAAGTGCGCCGATGATCACGGTGCGATTGCTATGACGAAGCATAATTTTGTTTTTGTTTTGTTCCTCTCTCTCTCTCTCTGACCTCTCTCTCTGACTTCAAGCCGAGAAAGACCGCCTAGGTCTTTCTCGCTCAGCACCACCTATTTTATAAAACACCTAGGAGGCCGTGAGGCCAGAGGCAGGCTTCTGTGAGCGTAGCATCCGTCCACGAATGATCACTATAGCAACAAAATATGCCGGACTTTAAGAGGGGAGCGAGTAGGCTTCGGAAGACGACAATATATATAGTAGCTGTCCGCAGCTTTCCTTCAGCCATGAAGTTCAAGTGTTCGTATGTTAGTTAGGTGATCGCGAATGGTTTGTTTCAGCAAAGCGGTTTCAGTCGACGTGACCGCAAGTACAGAAGCCATGATTTCGTCTTTGCTTCACGGGTAGGCCGTCCTTCGTAGGATATCTTTCTATAGTCATGTAGCGAGGAAATTAGAACGTCAGTATTAAAACACCGATTTGGAGCAGCAACATACATAATACGCAGCGCGAGCAGAACCGATTTGAACAGTCTCGGCTAGGAACTGAATTTAACGCCCTAAAGGCAGCAAGTGAAAACGTTAGGAGAAGCGTGGCTATTACTGGTAACAAAGCCAGTAATAGCCAGGCTTTTGGACATATGTAATCTACGCCGCGCATGAGGACGCAACACTGTTTCCTAATACTACTCACTATGATCACTTTCCCTGTTTCCTTCGTGAAATGAGTATTACTTATTGCTCAGCTGTAGAACTTCTCATTGTTGTAGTGCAGGCTCGGTACGTACGAATAAGCTGCCCATAACGCTATTAATGTAACAGCAAAGTAATCAAGATGCCTGAAAAGGCCACCGGCACTACTAGTGCAAGTGCTGCCTCCGTGCACGAAATGCCAATTTCCAGGGCGTTTCCTTCTCCTCAGACCATGTCAGCAAACGGCGAAGTAATGTAATCACGATGTCTCAACTTCCCTGTCTTCGCGTGAGAGGCGAACTCCCTAAGCCCGGACCATCCGCACTGTGTTCGAAAAGCATGGCACGAGATTACCAGTGCACATTAGTTCACGGCGACGTGACGGTCACTTTCATTTCATCAGTACCAGAAGACATGTTGTCGGGCACAACTCGATGAGGTTCCTCCTTTCCACGGGCAAAGCAACACGCCTCGAATATGCATTGGGGTTTAAGGTCGGAGACTCTAGCTTTTGAGGCGATATTCCGAGAGAAGAACGAACTCCGTCCTTCGCCCTGGCCCAAAACGCAAGCACTGCCACTCAGCATGACAAGAAAGGCCACACTTACGGCGGAAGCTCGAACATCCTGACGTGCGCTTCGGAGCCCAGAAAACCGATACTTCAACGGTGAGGCGACGACAACCTAAGGATCGCGTGAAAGAAGAGGTAAGTAAACCGTGGCAGCGACCAACAAAGCAGTGTACCGACGTGAGGAAACCGACAGTGATGGTCACCTGATGAGTCAGGAGCTGCGGACGGGGAACCGCGTGTCAACCCTGTGGGTGGAGCTGCCTTCCAAGAGCGCTCGTTGCTTTCTTCCTGCCTGGTGGCCTTCTTCGTGTCTGAACCCTGAGCTTGAGCGCGACTCGAGCGCGGTGGTGAGAGCGAAGGAAGCCTTACCCCGCTCTCCCTACCTTCTCTCTCTCTCTTTTTTTTTCTTTTCGAGCGAAAATTGACCTAGCCAAAGGTGGAGGAACAAAAAAAAGAAGGGGTACCGAAGGAAGGTGAAAGAAGAGCGCACGTTCTTGTGGCAGCGTTAAAGGAAAGGGAAAGAGGCCTTCACAACAGCGTCCTAAAATATATTTTCCCAACCCCGCCAGGGTTGCCCGGGGCAAATTCATCTCTCGCTGCTTTTCCGTCGGGGGCCCTGCACGAACCAAGGCCCGCGTCAGGGGAAGAAGAGACGGAAAAAGAGCCTCCCGTGTGCATCGGGGGCCGCCATGCCCTCTACAGCAGGCGTGTGATTGCGTCCAACTGGTGTCGCTGATGCACCAGCATGCTTGTACGCATTGCTCGCAATCAGAGGCGCTTGGTTTGGTGCACTTCAAGGAAGAAGCGCGGTAGTAGTGATACATCCCAAGAGAGAAGGGAAGCAGCAAAGGCGGCTCGACCTTGCTCAGGAATGACTCACATGATTGAGTGCAATCTTAAGCAAGCATCTCTGAGTCGAATGCAGCCGAAGCAGTTTGTCAGCCTGGCTGCCTGCCCGTTTTCGGAGGTGTGCATCACCCCTTCTAACAAGTAATACAAAATTACTCACGAGGCACAGCGGAGCCACGTATAGTTTTATTTCTCTAAAGGATAAGACAAGTGAAAAAAAAAAATGTTGCAGGACTTCATAAATTCCTTCGGCTTTGAAGGCATTTTACGTTGTCGGTAGTTACTGCTCCGGCTAAACACAACGTTCCAGATTACATCGGCTACATCGAACAAAAATAGGCGGAACACTTCCTACATCGGACAGCGCGGAACGCCCCAAGAAGTTGGATTGCCCTCACAATAAGTTGGCTTTTCCTCACGGAAGGGGACCTTCCCGCGTGCATTTGGGAGAGTGAGCGGTATGATCAAGTCGAGGAGGGCGCCGTGCGGATCGAGTAGAAAGTACCGCTTGCCATCACGTGCTTTCTCCAATGATGCCTCGTCGTCGCGCACATCGGCCCGTCGTCCGCAGTCGCCGTTCGCTTCTCCGCGATCCTCCGCTCCCTTGCCGGGAAACGGAGAACCTGTTGTTCCACGCAAAGCTGGCGACAATAAACACAGTCGAACGTGGAGAAAAGAAGTCTCACTCGCCGCTGCGTACAGCTTCTCAAGAGGCACGCTGAACACGACAGTGAAGAACAAGGCTGAAATTAGCGCCAAGGCGAATAGAGGCTTCCGGCGCCCGTCGAGTTTGCACAGCTGCGTACGAAGATGTTGAGGCGCTGTTTCCATCTATACCGCATTTTCTCGCGAATATGCCGCTCCTGCATACAAGCCGCACCCCCAAAACTACAAAGCACGGAAAATAAAAAACTTAAAAAGAATTCAGCCACTTCTACGCCGTGAAAACCGTCGGACAGAGAAGCTGTAAGCGCGCGAGCGTGTGTGATTGGCTAAGGAGGTCACTTGCATCGTCATCCTTTAGCATGATCTTCATCATCATCATTCCGAGCATCATTATGACTGTCACTTCGTTTTATTTATTTATTTATTCACTTCTTCCTCTGGTCACGCGGCCTGCGTTTCACATATAATAGTACGCAGGATGACCGCGTCGTCCTGTGTCCTTTTATTTTATGCGCTGTTTTAGTCGCGCCGTTTCACATCATGAATCAAACTCGCCCAGTTTTTATTGTACTGTGCCCATAGGTCGGCAAACTCACTCATTAGTCGACTCACTCAGACTCACTCAGACTTAGATCGAGCCACGAGTCTTAATCTGAGTTAGTTCGAGTGAGTAATATTTTCGTGATTTTGAGTCCGAGTGAGTCCGGCTAAGGAAAATTTTGGTGAATCTGAGTCCGAGTGAGCTCTAAGGGCAAAATATATTTCATGAGTGAGTCTGAGTGAGTTTCGCATTTTTTGCCGACCTATGACTGTGCCTACTACTACTACTACTACTACTACTACTACTACTACTACTACTACTACTACTACTACTACTACTACTACTACTACTACTACTACTACTACTACTACTACTACCACCACTGCCACCACCACCACCACCACCACCAGGACGACGACGACGACGGCACAGGGTAGACTAAGACAGCTTCGCTGTAAGCACATCCGCGCATTGCCATGAAGCCGCTTTCCTTGCGTTATAGTGAAGCAGTGCCGTGAAGCTAACTTGCGCACCAAACTTTGCAACGAAAATACAGTACATTCTTTAAAAGTTGTATATCCAACTGATTACCCCCCCCCCTTCTTTTTCGAGTTAGATAAACGTGGTTTTGACCGTACATCCTTAAAAACACCTAAAAAGTAGGTATCTCGTCTTTGTCCTTCAGGTCTCGACCGACGGTCGTCAGCCTAATGTTGCGTTTTGTCCTGCGCATTCATGTGATGCGCCAACCGTGACGTACTACAAGCGTGCTTTACCAAACACTACATGCCTAAGTCGGTGACTTATCTCGCACTAAGCCCACTACGAGAATTCTTGCCGATGCGTATCATCATCACCAAAACCTAATCCGCAACCACAAATTCGAAGGTTCTGGGTTCGGTCCCCGCCGGTGGCAAATTGTTTTAAGTGCGGCGCACTTTAGGGGCCCGGATTGTCGTCCACCGTCTCATGTCGCATGGCGACGCAGTGGCTAATACAGTGAATGCAGGCCTAAAACAAGGCTAACAATGCTCAAAACCAGTGCAAATAAACTAACAAGGTCTAAAATCATGAACTACAGAAATAGCCAAGGAGGAGTAGCAATAATTTACCTAAAATCGCGAAAAACGCTTCTGAAACATGCGGCTGAGACCCGCACCGCGCAAGAGAGGGCGGCACCGCCTCGCAAGCACGCGACTGCCGAGACGGTGGCATGCGCCAAGATATCGCTGGGTCGCGCCGTAGCGATTTCTTGGCGCCAAGAAATCGCCAAGAAATCGCTACGGAGTTCCTCTGGTTTCACGGTAGTGGAGCTGCATTAAGCGCAGGATTTAGAACTACACCAAGACCTCTACAAGAACGACATGTTTTTAATCCACCTTAATTCATTTCTATTTACGTCATAATTACTACACTACAGTTAAAAACTACAAATAACGTCCATTATGCTTTTCTTGGCTTCATTGTCTGTTGGCATCATTAGGTTGTGTCGAACAAATAACTGAGCCACTCGATCAATTCCTTTTCTCTCGTTCTGTCGTTTATTGTAGTGTCATAGTATTACGCTATGGTGCCGGCGCCGCACTCGTCGGCTGGAAGTAGAAGTCGATGGAAAATGTTCAAGGCCATGAAGCGCGGTGAAGTGAATTCTTGACCCCTTGCCATCACCACCCCCGCCCCAACTTCATGCAGCTTGCAGCGCGCTCGTCGGGACGAAAGAAAAGGCAGAGCGCTTGAAGCCGGCGATAACTGCCTGTAACTCCGATTATACTTAACGGATTCGAAATGTTTTACAGGGAAGTTGTATAATTCTCGTTGGTCGGAAAATTTCGTGGCGTAAACAGGAAACGCCAGATGCTCGTGTACTCCTATCCTAGCAGATGCGCGCGCTCCTTGCGTTTTCACCTCGGACCCTGAGGAAGGGCATTCGGAGAGGTGGACAGACGAGCCGACGAACGCGTTCGCTGTAGACTCGTGCACAACTGCGGCCCCGCCACGGTGGTCTAGTGGTTATGGCGCTCGACTGCTGACCCGAAGGTCGCGGGATCGAATCCCGGCCGCGGCGGCTGCATTTTCGATGGAGGCGAAAATGTTTGAGGCCCGTGTACTTAGGTTTAGGTGCACGTTAAAGAACCCCAGGTGGTCGAAATTTCCGGAGCCCTCCACTACGGCGTCTCTCATAATCATATCGTGGTTTTGGGACGTTAAACCCCAGATATTATTATTATCGTGCACAACTGCAACGCCACAACTAAATTTCGACCTCTGGGTGGTTTAGGGGCCCTTTAACAATTGAAGACAAACGGCACACCTTTTTTTGCAATCAGGCATACAGCATAGAGCTCAGTACTCCTTTCAATAAAGAAAACCACAAAAAGAGCACCAAAACCGCATGATGGATGATAAGGCGCCTGTGAACAATGAGAACACCCTGCCACGCGTTGCCCGTAAAGATTAGGTTGCAACTGCTTTGCACTTCACACGAGCACTTCGAATGACGTCAAACGGCCCTTCCTTCTCCCCGCGTGTGTCTCCTGCTTTCATATATAAAAGAAAGACCCGTCAAGCAACTCTATCAGTTCATTATAAGACTGCCATGGGTAGACCACGGAAATTAACGGCAGCAGAAAAACAACGTCAATACAATGCTCGACGAAAGGAACACACTCGTCTTGCTGAAAGTGGTCGCGGAAGCAATCACGGTCTACCACAGCGATAGCAAAGTGATTATGACTACCATTACTCTAAACCAATAATCCCCCCCCCCCCTCAGCATGTCTTTGATACAGCTTCGCTGGACATTCACGTTTGCAGGGCGGGATGACGGCCAATGTTTTCGCGGCAGGAGATGCGCCAGGCAATCTAAACCGACAGTGAGGTCATTCTATGATTACTTGTAAAAAGGTCACGGGATTCCTTTAACAGCGAGCAGTAAGAAAGTTTTGAGTTGGCGCGCTTATAAAACTTGCATGAAAGGCAATGTGCATGTTTTAGCTCAGCAAACTCACCATATTTTTCTTCTAAACTTCTCAGGGACAAGCAGGTTAAAAAAACATGTAATATGATGCAGCCAAAAACTCGTCCCGGCCACGTGTGAGCAGCCCAAGAGCTAAGCCGAACGTATGCCTTTTGAAAATTTGTGTTCTTATGCAGAAGTGTTAGTTTGATTGCGTACCAGCGCATTCCTTTTATACGTCATGACACTCACCTGGCGTTGCCTGTCAAGCTTGTAGCGAGGTTAAACTCTAATTATGTGAAAAATAATCTGTCTAGCCGCACATTTAGGCGAGCCGCTAAAACAGGTCAAAGCACATTGTTTAAGGAGGACACATTGTGATGCCGGCTTTCCGAACCTCGTTTGTAAACCCTGTTTAGCGCAGGTTTACAAGTGGTCTAATCGCGCACGGTTATTGCCTGTGAATGTCAATGTGGACTGTCGCCTAGCGTCTTCATTTCAGTGGCACTTAAACAACAAATTTACCTACACTTTCAAGGCGGCTCAAGATGTCTATTGTTTGATATGGAAACCACTAGGAATCATATTTTAAAGGAATAGACTTCGACAAATGTCAAAAAGTAGCGTCGTGACGCAATATGTGTCACATACGTTCTTACGACCAAAGCGCTCAATGCAGTATATGACATAAAGCAGTATGATGGCGTTGTACCTGGCTAGCGGTTATCAAAGTTTCTGAGTTTAAAGAACCGCTGTTGTTATATTCGCGCAGAACAGGTGACTGAAACGCCGCTATCTGTGTCCGACTGGCTGCGGCAGCCTTTTGGCGCGAAAAATTGACTGGAAAAATATACACACTCCGGACCTCTGGACATCAATTCAAGCGCGCTTTTTTTTTTTTCTGCGAAATGCGAAAGTAACGAAATTCCTTACATGTGGCTTTCCTACTTTAGCACAAATAGAAAAGCGATAAAAGTGAGAGAAAAGAACTGGTGCCACTCTATGCTGCAGCACATAGCTAATTCGCCATTTCTATTGCATGGCGACAGCACGCTGACGTTGAAGCGTTTTGCTGACGTTGAAGCGGTGGTACCGATATTTCGGCACCGCCTTGAAGCCACACAAATACGACGTCTCTCGAAGACAGCATGTTTGTTTCTCGCCTCGTGAGGTTTCCGTAAAGCTTCAATTCTTACTTCAAATGCCTTGCATTCCTAAAACGAAAGCGCTAGAGTGCCGCAGCAAACAAAAACAAAACGGCTTGATTCACCCGATACCAGAGACAGAAAGGATGGAGCGGAAAGGGGTACGACAGGTGAATTCACTTCCGCTATACGAAGCGGCGTCGAAAAACAAAGCAAAGAAGGGGCGCCTGAGTCACCGTTTATGAAACTCGATGCTCAGCAGGCATCTCTCCGGCGCGTCCAAAATAGCCGCAGCGACCGGAACGCGCTCCTCTTGGGGGCGGCGCTGCCTATACGCCCGTCTGTATGTGCGGCCCGAAACGCACTCTTCGGGAGAGCGGGGAAATGCTGCTGGCAGATTCGTGAAAGATGGATTGTGTACCCTCTTGTTCAGCGGGGGATACCCCGCAGTGTATGCACAACCAAGAGCCGCCGGTCGCGCTGCTCCGAGACGCCGCTTTTCTTTGTTCCCTTACTCCTTTACTTCGCATAAAACTATGCCACATCGGTGAATGCTGGTCGGAAATCCGCTACAGAATTTCGCCGTATAAAGTTTCCTCGCACGGTGATTTTGACAGGCGATGCGTTCTTTTTTTATTCCAGCAATGGTTTTTCCCCTTTACGATGGCGCTGCAGTGCGGGTTTTAGGGAAGGAAGAAACATATAGTATATCATACATATTTTACGCAACTTTTCTTTCGTAAGTGTGCACTGCCTTTAGCTCGGCACTTCGCTGATATCTCATCTCAAGCATGCAGGGCGGGTTGGAATTCCTCCTTACAAAAAATTTTACCCTGAAGTGTTTTTGTGAATATTGGCCCTATCGTTTGAAAAATCAGCCAGTTCGCGACAGTTGCCTGCCTACAGAAAGTACACAGCAGAGATGATTTGTAATTCTCGTGAAGCCCTCGCTGCTTCACATTTATTTCATGCTCACGAACTGCGACAGCTAAGCTGCGCCTTATACGACCGATGGGGAGCGGCTGTTTCATATATCCTTTTTCTCTCTGTGGTTGCCACAGTCCCTTCCGTCCTTTCGTTCGCGCACGAATATTGCTATAACGCAGCTTGGTCTTCGTGGCGTGAAAACAGCACTCGCAGCCTTGCCGCTGATGTCCTATCGACCAGAAAATGTGGAAGTGAAGAGGCGAAGTGGAGGGAGGGGAGGCGATAACGATGAGTAAGTAAAAGTAAAAGGAAGCTGCTTGAACCCAGTGAAGCAGTAAGGAACGTTCCGTTCACCTTGCATGCAGTTAGGACTATGAGTCGACAAAACAAATGGAACTGAATTAGACTCCCTAAAAGTATATATATATATATATATATATATATATATATATATATATATATATATATATATATATATATATATATATATAAATGAGAACTAACAGACAATAATGCCAAGGAAAGTATCGGGGGTGTTATTTCTAGTAATTAGAGTATAAATGTGAAGAAAGTAAAGTGGACGAAAAGATCACCTGGGGACCGAACCTGCGACCTTCGAATAACGCGTCCGATGCTCTACCGCTGAGCTACGGCGGCGGTCATCCTCTCGTCCACTTTATGGGGTATATATGTACGTTTAAACCTAGAAGTGTCAGTCAGCGCCGGTCGCAGCCATGGCGGCGAGTGTTCCACATGTGTGTTGCACATGCGTCAACATGTCAACAGTGTTCCACATGTGTCCACATGAGTGTTCCACACTCGCCGCCATGGCTGCGACCGGCGCTGACTAACACTCCTAGGTTTAAATGTACATATATACACCATAAAGTGGACGAGAGGATGACCGCCGCCGTAGCTCAGTGGTAGAGCATCGGGCGCGTTATTCGAAGGTCGCAGGTTCGGTCCTGCCGGCGGCAGGTTATCTTTTCGTCCATTTTATTTTCTTGACATTTATATTCTAATTACTAAAAATAACACCCCCTACACTTTCCTTGGCATTATTGTCTGTTAGTTCTCATTAATATTGTGTCTAACAAAGAAAAAACGAGCCCTTAAAAGTCACCTTGCTTCCTATACATATCTTTTGCTTTGGGCTCACTCGGAGTCAGAATTATCAGTGTTCAATTCGATTGAGCTCACTCAGACGCAGACTCACCAAATTCTAGTACTACGAATCGCCAATTTTAGCCAGCCGGACTCACTCAGACTCACGAGTTGGTCTGAGTCAGAGTGAGTCGACTCACGAGCGAGTTTGCGATCTACGATACGATTAGGACCAAGGGAAACTGTCTCGTGCTTACCGTTCCGGTGCTCCTTACATCATCAACACAGATAATAAAGACTGTCGGCTGCACGCGTCATTTACCGCAAATGGTGGAAATTCCAGCGCTTAGCCGACGGACAAGAAAAGCGTCGAGAGACACATTTTTTTGTGTCTCGCTTCTTTTCTTGTCGCTCGTCTGCGCGCTCTGGAATTTCCACTATTTGAACTATGCTGCACCAACCGGGCCAAGTATATTCCCTATATATACTGTCGTTTATCTATATTGCCTCGGCGCGAGCACAAATGCAGCGTTGATGGCAAGTGGCCAATTTAAACTTCTATCCTGGCGTTCAGAAATGTTTCAATATGAGAAGGACAGGAAGAATAGCAGTACAGAGGCGTGTCTTTTGATATATATATATATATATATATATATATATATATATATATATATCGTGCTGGATCCCGGCGATGATGATGACAACGCGGCGACAATTTTAAGCAACGAAGACAGAGATATGAAATTCATAACAAAAAAGACAGGAGTGCCAAGCAAGACATGAGTCCTGCCTATTACTTCGCCAAAAAAGAGAGTGAGAGAGAGATACGAAAACACAAAGGTAAATAGCGATACTTGGATGAAAGCAGTGCTTTCAGTTGTCTGTGCGTCACTAATGACGTGACAGAAAAACAAAAAGAAAAATGCCCCCACCTCCAAGAAGGGAATCGTGAGGAAATGCGAATGCATTTCTTGCGCCGAGAGTACACGGCGTAGTAATTTGAATGGCGTAAAGCTGGACACATCGACGCGCTCAAGTGTCTCCCTTTTGGGCGCCTCTTTCAATGAACGCTTCCTACGTGCGTTCGTAATCACCTCAGGGATGTTGCCACCGCCTTCAATTCAGCACAAACGCGTTTAGAACGCGCTGTTTTCAGGCTGTGCCAAGGCAGCACAGACGCTACAAACGCGTTTCAAACGCACTGCATTGAGGCGGTGGCGCATGGAGGAGAGAGAGCGAACGGCGAGAGAATGAGCGGCGAAGCACTGCACCTACCCTCTCCTACACTCTCTCCACACACGCGGGAGCTCCGCCGAGCTCCCGCGATGCGAGCGCCCTCACACGCCGGAGCGCGCTCCTCCTCTCCACTCACTCTCCGCTACTCCGCCCACACCATCTGCTCCGGTTGCTAGGGGCGAGGATAAGAGCGCGCGCCCGCAGCTGTTGCTATGGGAGAGGGAGTGAGAGCGGAGAGGCGCGCGGACAACGCCGGATGCCTGACATAGCCCGACTAAGAAATGCATTCGCATTTAAAAACCATGTGTACAATAATCATGTGCATTCCTGGTAACAAAAGCAAAGCTACGCTGGCATTGTGAGTTCACTGACAAAGTGCATCACAATATCTGCACAATCCAAGCACAGCAGTGCTATACGTTCCTGCCCTGCACCGCCATTGTCGCCGTGATGTTTTGGAAACGAAAACTTTTATCGTGCTCAAAGTGATGACGTGTTGCCTCGCAAGACCACGCCACCTACACGCATCTCATTTTGTAGTACGCTAAAGAGAGTCACGTTGAATTTAGCTGCTTCGCTGTGCCGAGTCAAACAATATCCGGTAATTAGAGCGGCATCGAGAGACCCTGGCAGACACGTGAAGAGGCTGGATAATCATTCCACAAATATCCATCATTATAGAACAAATATTATTGCATAATGATGTGTTCTACTGTGCTAATTGTAACATTTGCTTTTTTTACCTACCTTACTCAATGCCCTTCAATGGGCCTGTAAGGTATTGTGAGTAAATAAATAATATTGTCTGAATAAATATATCTGTGGAGAAGGGGGACAAAGTGGCCAATCTTTCTGATTGTATGTAATGTTTGTCAATGGCCCATCAGGTATATTATTCACGAAGGCGAATAATGTGCCCGATTTTACGACTGGTTCTCACCTTCTTCTACGAAGAACATTAGTGTAAGCATTTTTTTTTCTGGGAAAGGGGGAAATAAAGTTATTCGTCCTTGAGACTACTCGGACAAACAGACACGCTGTCACGGCATTTGCAACTCTTTCACAGATAGCTATAAAGATTGATGGTGCATGAGGTTACAGTCTGACTTCGTGCACACTGCTACGTTTGCCGAGCGGTGACCCAGGAACGGCGCACAGAGGCGACGCCAGAGCAGAGCACAGTACACGTTAATACGGCGTGCTCGCTGACACAAGAGAAGGAGAGCAGGTGCTGCGGCGAAGCCCCGTTTTTACGACCAAGCCGCATGCAGCGTCTTTGCCGGCGTTTCTTGGCGTTTGCTGGCGTTTCATTCCCCCGGAGTTGCTAGATGGTGTCACACGCAGAGTTTGTGAGCCTTACGGGCACGCAACGTGAAGTTGCAGCAATTTTTTGTGCTGTGGCTGGAGGAGTGTGCTATCAACATCTTGCATGTAGTGTTTGAAATTATATGTTTTCATACGCTTCGTTGGATGCGAGCTTTATATATATATATATATATGTATATATATATATATATATATATATATATATATATATATATATATATATATAACTGTAAATTTCTGGAGTGTCTTCGCATTATGAGTGTCCGCATTATTATTAAAGGACACGTCTTTGCTATGTAACGTATTATTTAACCGACATTTTTCTTTTAAGCTTTTTTGGTCTGTCTTTTCTGAACATTTTCTAGCCGCAGAAGCTTATTTTCTACGATTGCGAAAGCCCACCCAGCGGCGGCCTGCTTTCCCAGGAGACAGTAAAAAAAAAAAAAAAAAAAAAAAAAAAAAAAAAAAAAAAACTCAATGTTCATCATACGTGAAGACTAGAAAAGACACAGTGCACGTTTTTGTGACTAGCTGGGTTAGGACGGCATCGTCAGGAACTGGCAGTGACACATGTGGTAAGGAAATCAAGCAGTAGCATCAGCTTGAGTGCCTGGCGAGACAGACGAAGCTTCTCGATGGTGCCAACAATAGCGGTCAAGCTATTCCAGGGTCCATTTTTAGAATGGAAATAATAACATGCCCCGCTCGCTGGGGCGTGAGATTGCGCTGGCTCATCAGAACTTCAACGATTTGTTGCCAAGATTCAGTTGCGACTTTCTATAGGCCAGCCATCAACTGAACCCTGCTCCAACGCCCGCGGCTCCGTGTTGCTGTGATGGGCGCATTTTCCTTCCCCACTTATTCGCTAAAAACACTAGAGAGCTGCGCCAGTGATTGTTACGACAGGATTTCCATTGTGCTTTCTATCACTTCAATCATGAACAAGACACACTGCTCTTCTCCCTGCACGCAGATGCTGTCCACTCACTGTCGAAGCAGAGGGAAGAAATCACCCATTGACTATACAGCACTGATGACATTGCCCGCTCGCTAGTTTATGCTTGAACGGCCCGACGCCTTCGTCCTTCGGTTGAACTCATTACATTTTTAGACTCTTTTCCTCTGTGCAGTGTACGTAGCCGATCAGAGTCAGTTCTGGCAGACAAAGGGGTAGGCGATGCAAGAAATCAAAATTGAAGAGTAGAAGACGCCTTCGCATATCTTTTGCCACTTTTTGTTTACGCTTTTTGTCTCATCCAAATCGGCTTTCACTCGCCGGTAGATGTTCAGATGTGTTCCTTTCTTTCTTTTTTTTTCTTCTCATGTGAATACTGTTCGTATAGGAGCTCTTTGTGATTGGTCAGCCACATTCGATAGTAAGACGCTCGATATTACGGTTGACCCGTGGCCGTCCTCATGGGTTGCTCTAACACAAAACTGGTACGTGAGAACTGGTCCTGAACCTCTCGGAAAGGATTGATCGAGAATGTGCAAATGGGCGTGTTCGCTTTAACTGCGCTGCGCCTCCTCGTTCGTATAAGTGCTCCGTGCTGTTGCCCGGGCGCTTGCGTTTGTCAATAATTTGTCAGTCACCAGGATCAGCTCCAATTTTCTTACGAACAAGATTTACCTTAGGATCTTGGCTGAGAAAACCTAGGGGGAAGGGGGAGGGGAGGGAGAGAGTACGCAGAACTTGATCACGAGTTGTGCTCCTTCTGGACCGAGTGCGCAAGGCTGGCATTGTGAAGAGGAGAATACTCCCGGGGCCAGGGGCGTAGCCAAGAGGGGTTGGGGGGGTTCAAACACCCCCCCCCGAAATTTTTCAATTTTGCATGTGTATATATACACGCACACATACAAACGCACGCACGCACGAACATACATAATGTATGGTTGAACCCCCCCCCCCCCCGAAAAAAATTTCTGGGTACGCCTCTGCCCGGGGCGTCCCTAACCGACATAAGTGCACCATAGTCAGGTAGATGGCAGCAGCGCGCCGATCTTCTCGGACCTTTAAATAGAGCACTTTCATGCGCATCCGCTCCGGGGGGTAACTCGGCAGCGCAATGTGGTGGCTGGCTGGGTAACCCCAAGATGATCGGGTGCCGCTATTATAAAACTCGATGTCGTGTTTAACGCCAGGTGAAAAAAAAAAGGTTAATGCATTAGTGGGCGTTTTATGTGCATGTCCATTCAGCTAGAAATACGCACCCATTCACGCGAGTGCAAGCCACGCACTGCTGCGAAAGTTTGTCCCAACTGCTCGAGCACTTGCCGGCTCCTCCCTTTTCACACAGAAGACGCTGTTCCTTCGTGACGTTCCACCCGGCGTTCGCCTCACACGAAAGTTTGGAACATAAGAGAAAAACGAACAACGCCAAGAAGGCGCCTGGCAACGCTCTCCCTCGTTGTGCAGAAATTCAGACTGAAGGCTGCTTCTCTCTCTCTTTGGTAGATATACATACAATTTCTAGTGTAAAAAACTTCCGCTTCTGGACAGGCTGCATTGACGATTACCCGCTTCGAAGGCTCAATCTGTCTCGCTCTTTGCTTTCTCTCCTATCTCTTTTATTTCTTTTAGGCCTTGCACACGCAACTTGCAGCGTGAAATCCTCACGCACGACGTACCGCTGTGTCCTCGTTAGTATACACCGGAAACTGTTGATACATATGCGTGACGCACGCGCGGCTACTAAGATATAATAAGTATGCATATTGCCGTGAATAACCACAGCCAGTGGGCTATCTTCTTTAGCCGGCCCCCGCGGTAATGACGCGATGCTCTTTAGTTTTGTAGTCTGACGGTGACGGCACCGAAAAGGCGAGGCTCTTCATCGGCTGCAGCTCGTCAATCGGGGTGGCTTATTCAATCGGCGTTCGCTTATTAACGGACTATATTACCAAGGTTTCACATTAGCGAAATTCATCTCACGTGTTCGTATATATAGAATGCCAAGAACCGCAGAAAGCAACTTTTCCCCCTCTCATTATTGCAAGGTTGTTTCACTGTTGCAATCTAGCCTCACGAATGGACGCTCGAGGTCCTTTTTTGACATTCTTTAACTAAAGCCCGTCTACAACAATAGCTGAATCGCTCAGCATTGCAAGAGTGAAAGATGGAAACGTTGCGAGATGTCTTCATCAACACTCTATAGACGCGGCTCCTCCCACAGCCGACGATTATTATTACATTACGTCGAGCAATAAGCGAGGAATAAACGCATAATACCATCAATACGCCTATATCGCTCCAGAGTTCCGGCACCAACAAATGATCCATTGTGTGCGGTATTGAATAAGCGATAAATAAAACTGCTGTCACGTTTAGTTGTCAAAAGCGGAAAGATTTATCCCGAAGGAAGGCCTTCCTCTATTTCTGACTTCGTCGCGTTACGATGCTCTCAAGTGCTATACTCGCGGGCTCATTCGAAGAAATCCGCCGCCGACGCTGCCGTGTTGGACCCCGTGGCGCTATTCTTCGTATTATAAACGCCTCTAACTTCAGGAAACACCTACATAGCGAGCGACAACCTAAAAGAACTCGCGTTCGCATGCGCTGTAATGCTTTCCAAAATCCTTTCGCGTTCTTTTTTCCGAGACAACTAAACTGCCCGTTCGTTCGTTCTGTGTTGTCATGGTGTTGTCATGGTGTTGCCATGGTGCTCACACGATGATCTCGACGTTGCGGACAAGTCGTTGAAAAGTTTACGACGGGCACTTTCGCTACACGCATACAGTTCCGGGTCTGCGCCATCATCTTTTCTCCCAACAACTAACCTTTCTCTTTCTCTCTTTCTCTCTTTCTCTCTCTCTCTCTCTCTCGCTCACTGGGCGCACCGTTTCTTTCCCATCTGCTGCGCAACGCGGGACACGTGTTCCGCGGACGCATTCCGCGCAAGCTTCAGTCCAAATCTCCTCCCGCTGCCCATCGCCTGTCTAGTCGGGAGCACTCGCCTCAAAGGATACCCTTGCATTGCTTTTCTTGCGCCACTGCCAGAGTGCGTAACAGGCGGTTTCCCTTGCTCAAGGCTCTCCCTGTTTGTTGCCGCAGCGCCGGATTTACGGGTCCTTCAGTGATGGTAGTGTACCGGTGTACACGCTCTCAAACAGGCAGTAGGCGATGAGCGCGCGCGGCTGCCACCGCGCGCCACGCGGATTGCTCAATCTGCGTTTTCTACAAAAAGACGCGCGCGAGAGCGCTCGTCCCGCAGAATAAACAAGTGAACATCATCGAGAAGAAGAGCGCGCACTCGAAGATGATGAATAGCGTTCCGTTATAAGGCGGCGGCCAGCCGCGTCGCCGAGCCTCAGCAAGGCAGCTATTTCGACGCTGTCGAGCGGCGGAGACAGAAAGGGGTGAGTATAGTATACGGCTGTCGCTCCTCGGACGTGTGTGTTTTGAAAAGCGTTCGCGCAGTCAAACAGACCCTGCGCTTTTACTAGATGACGAAGAAGAAAAAAAGATCGCGAACTTTATGGGAGACAAAACACCGCGGTAAGAACGGCCGTCGCGAGGACGGTGCGCGGTCCGGTATGCGGCGCACGCGCGCTGTATAGCCGCTGTGCTCAGAAGACGTACGCCGCCAGCCGCATGTGGTGCGTCAGTATAGGTGCAGACCCACTGAGCAAGATGATGCGACGCTCGGTTGCACCACGTTCCTTTGACCGGACAAATATTTTTCGCTAGTAATGTTATCTCGTGAAGAAATAAAATATTGCGACACAGAAAAGAAGCTGTTAGTATAGACTGGAAGAAGACGGCACAGCACGGACCTTGTCCCTTTTATGTTCTTCACATGAATTTTTGTTTATGTGAGATAACTACTCGTGCCGCGCGCCTGCCACCATACCGCCAAATTTTGTTGGTGCGTTTCACAGCTGCGCAAAATGAAGAAAATGTGCATCCGCCTGTTGATTGTGTAATGCGGGCAAGAAGGAGAGGGCGCACAAATGATTCAGGCCGTGGCGCAATCGCACCTTGCGTAACAACTTTGACGTTGTAAGCGTGAGGTAGATGCTTAAAAGTAAGAACGAAATAGAGTAAGGATCATCCTTCCGAAATCATAATAGCCAGATCGTTTGAAAACCGCGCGCATGAGGGCGCGATTATGAATATGTAGATATGCACAACGGTTTCTATAGTGGCGAAGGTCCCTCATCGCCTGGCTTGCTGTCCTCACATGAATGGCAAAGAGAACTTCTTTTCCACAGTATTACCCATAATTCTAACTTTATCATATACTCTACCAAGCGTATACAGGTAGTTTGAATGTCATATATGTATACCGTACATATCAACAGTGCCGCGATGCCAACTGTGGGTCTCCATGCGTGTTTTGCTAAAATGGAATTTCTAAATAGCCTAGACATGTAGACGTGCTCAAGAACCCCATTTTCACTCCTAGAGAGAAACCGTGCGCCGCCTATGAAATTGTAATACACGTTCCCTTTATTTAAAAGAAAGTGAAGCCGGTGCATGGCTCTGTGACAGAGAAAGAGCGACGACGGAGCTAGGCTGAACCTTTGCTAACGCTACGTATATCCTGGCACAGCTGAGCTAAGCCACTGCAAATTTTTTTACTTGCCATAATGCTCATTCGCTCGCTCAGCGAGTGCATTGGAACGCCAGAAGAAGCGCAAGGTGTCAATTCTGCAGTCGCCGCGGTAGGACCGAGTGATGATATCGTGCACAAATACGTAATTTGTACTGGCAGTGCTCTGTGCGCGCCGCAGTTTGTCCTTGCTCTCAGACGTTCCGCGGCGCGGAAAACACACGTGGTGTCAGTCTTTCTAAAAACCACATATGTGATAAGATTACCAAGCAGCGATGACCTTTGCGCTCAGGTTGGGTGAACCAACGCACTCACCATAAATGCTCACCATAAATGTTATGGGCTCATACACATCCAGATATCGAGCAGCTGTAGAATAGACCCAGGGAAGTGAACGCAGAAGAGACGCGGCTTATGTTTTCTCGGAAACAGAAAGAAATCATGACACAGATTAGAGGTCCGTCGCCGACTTACATACTTGGTTACATTACTTGATCACGCCTTGCACCGAACACCGCAAGAAATTCCAGCGTGCATGAGTTCCGCGAATGAAAGCTGCTGGGTAATTTTATCACTCAGGTCGATTTTATAAAACGTGACGCAAAGCGTGTTTTCTGCGCCGCGGGGCGTCTGGGACCAAGGCGTGAGTGCGGCGCGCACCGAGCGCTGCCGGTACAAATTACGTATTTTTGCCACGATATCATCGCTCGGTCCTTCCGCGGCGACTGCAGAAGTGACACCTTGCGCTTTTTCTGACATTCCGATGCGCTCGCACTTGAACGCAGCGAACAAGCAGGCTAGCAGGTAAAAAAGTACGCGCGTGCGCAGTGCGCGCCTTCGAGCTTCGCAGGCAGCTGTCAGAAGGCGCCGCGGAGCTGTATGCCACGCGCTGCCGTGCTCTTTAAAATTTTGACCGCAACTGTACGTTTTTATTGCAGTCGCTTCGCTGAATACAGTAAAGCATCTGCAGAGTAGCCGGTAGATTTATAGCAATGGCAAGCCTGAGCTTGTGCCCACCGTAAGGTTGTTGCATTGAAACTGCTCGAAAGAGCCTACAGGCCAATGACTCGTGATGTATGGCATATCTTTAGTGAAGGCCGCCGGCCAATGAGAGACAAAAAACAATTAGAACTTACCAGCGAAAAACTGTGAATTCAGTCCCAGGATATTAGAGCTTCCGGTGTGATTTCATTATACAATTGCGCTATCTTTGGTGTGAGAGATGTTCAAATTTTTGCATACATGTGTGGAGATTTGATTCTCATTTGTTTATTATTATTATTATTATTATTATTATTATTATTATTATTATTAATTTCTAGACGTTACGGGTCTTATGTACGAAGCTTTTTTTTTCCTTTCCAGAACGTCGTCAACTCACATTACTGCTCCACAGTCTGCGAGTTACGCTTATAGTGGTGCCTACGTATCTTACTTAATAGCTCTTAGTCGCTGGCACAAAGAGCATGCAACAGAGCTTCACTACGGTACCACAAGCCAGCAGGACCCCTCCCTCCTTCTTTCCTGCTGGTTGCGCAGCAAGTCGAGCTAATATTGCTCGCTTGTACTTGCTCTCATTTTCCTTCGCGATATCCCACCTCCCTCAGCGCAGGGTGAAAAACCAGATGTGCGTATGGTTTAGCTTCCCTATCTATCTTATTTCTTTTAGAGCGCAGCTCTTAGGCGCCCGTTGCTGCGTTGAGCGGCGTCGCCGTCGCCATCGGTGGCGTAACCCATAGAGACGAAAAAATGTAATGAAAAACAAATACCCACGATCGAATGAGATTTAAACCCGGGCCCTCAGCGTGGGAGTCGAGTATTCTAGCACAGAGCCACGCTGGTGCTTGAACCTCATTCGCAAAAGGACCCTATACAGGCGTCATGTCGGGCAAAGAATAGCGTTAGCCTACGTAATATAGCGTGGCAAAAGAGTAAAATAACAACCAGTCATCACACAATACTAATTGTGCAACGAGTGTTTGGTTTAAGCCTCCCACTCACTGCAAATTGCTCAGCCATAATTCTTCGTCGTCATCAGCCACTTGCAGCATCAGCAAAGTGAACATAATAACTCACAGACTTATAGAAGGTACCTCGCCTTTCCGCAGAAAGACGAATAATGGCGTAGTGGGTGCTGTCCTACTTCACAAAAATTATTATTTATGGCGTAGTCCGTACCTTGCAGAAAGCCAAAACTTCAAACACAGTTGAGCTTGCCCCAACACGAAGCTGCGCTCAGACTTCGCATGAGGCAGCACCGTAATGGTCGGCGATTTCTTTTTTTTTTTTTTTTTGCTATCCGGGTTCTTACAAGTTTCCGAAACAAAAATTCAAGAGTATGCAAGGGTTTTCAAAGCATCGTAAAAACTTTTTCGAGGGTGCATAGTGACATCCAATGTAGCCATTTTTTTTTTTACTATAACAGCAATTCCAGAGCACTACAGTAGATTTACTGCACCAGATATACAAAAATTGTATTTTTGATTCAACTAAAAAGTTCATGCCGATTAAACAGCACTACTTTTTCAGATGTTGACAAACAATGCAAGGAGTGTGTATCAAAACATAGATGGCTCATAC
This sequence comes from Rhipicephalus sanguineus, assembly GCF_013339695.2. Classification (NCBI taxonomy): domain Eukaryota; kingdom Metazoa; phylum Arthropoda; class Arachnida; order Ixodida; family Ixodidae; genus Rhipicephalus; species Rhipicephalus sanguineus. Next base: position 114,037,100 of record NC_051176.1, on the reverse strand, counting down.
ATCAATTGCCTTATTAACGCTCCATCGTGACGAATTTCATTTAGCACGCTTCGCTGCCCCACACGAGTCAAGTGCGGTGAAGCATACATTTAGCGGTAAGATCTGCCTTGTAGCGAAACGTGTTACCTGAGGCTCATCTATCTCAAATACTGAATTATCCATATAAAAAAATATATGTCGTGATCCCCTTCAAATTTGTTACATCCGAGATCAACTCAAGCAGTTCTTCCGAAATGGGGAGCTTGTCATGTCCACGCTGATCCACCATATATATAAAGCGGTTCAGATAATCTTGAAGACTTTATAATTTATTTAGTGTCGGTATTGCTGAAAAAATTCGAGGAGTTTCAAGGGGGACTAATTCCAAGAATTCCAAGGGTCTCGAAAGCACAGTTTTGTACTCAAGGGTTAAAGGGTTTTTACGCAGCCTGCAACAGTAACCTCTCGTACTCTTTCTGTCTCTCACAGACAGCGCAACCCTCAGCTTTCTTAAAATTATGGCTTTTTTTTCATTGGCATACAACTTGTTCATTTCAATATGCGACTGTCATCAATGCCCTTAAGCAAGAGTGCAAAACGAAAGGCTTATAGTTTTTTTATGATACCGACTTTTAGTCCTGATAATACTGCGTGTTCTCAGGATTGCCGCATAATGTATATAAACATAAGTGGATAGCTTAGTTTGAACAGCATCTAATTAGTAAAGGGTGAAACTAACCTTAAACTCACTAACCTTGGAGTGTAATTTATTTATTTATTTATTTATTTATTTATTTATTTATTTATTTATTTATTTATTTATTTATTTATTTTGCGCGCGTATTTTATCTTCAATGTTACCAGAAATCTGGCAGTCTCTTGCCTTGCCTCTCCACGTACGGCGATCAAATAAATATTTCGGTGCGCAGTCAGTTTCTCTACACCGCACAAGTCTTCGACGTCGAGTGTTCGAGCCGTGCGTATACATCGTCAGAGCGAGCAGTGGGATGGCTGCTTTGTTTAGCGGCGTTACAGCTGGAAGACGAGAGCCCGTGCGTATCGGATGTTCTCGGAATACTTCAGCCAATACTGATGCTGGACATACTGCTACGAAATCCCGCCGGCCAATGAAAAAAAAAAAAAAAAACTACCGAAAGAGAAGTTTATCGAGTTCGGCCCCTCGTTGCCCCCTGAACCTGGGGCCGTATTCACAAAAACGTCCTTGGCTAAAAATTTTCGTACGAAAATATTTTAGCCAGTCACGATGCGGGACATACCATTAGCGAAGCCGGTTGACCAATGGAAAAGCGCACTTACGAAAGAGAAGTCTTGCAAATGCAGCCCCTCCTTTTTAATGCGCAGCACGAACCTTTTTTTTTTTAATTTGTTTTCGGTTATCATGATAGGCCTCGAAAGTTCGTGTGGATAAGTTTTGCTTGCTTCTTGTCGTGAAAAAAAAAAGGATATTCCGGCTTGGGAGTCACATTGTGACCGGAATTATATTTGGGTTTTAACTATAGTACACCCAAAAATGCGTAGGATGGAATAGTTTTATGGCGGCCATAGTTCCCTACAGCGTCCCACTATTACACCAGGGGTCTTTGAAGAATTCACAAATATTTCAGTTCGTAGGTGCTCTTTACTATCGGCCAATCGGTCTCATTAATGATATAGCTTCAATATTGGCTGGAACTTTCTGTTACGAGGAATTCTAGCGTAATACGTTTCTTGGATATATGGTAGCTGACGTGTATGGAAAGGAGTCGATCAAGGCAAGTTTTCAGACGGCTATATACTTGGAAAATCCGCATGCCGCATATAGAAGGAAATACGAGGAAACTTCCAGCGCAAATAGCGACGGGATACTCAGTGCTGGGCTAACAGAGTAAAGGAACTAAAGGGATAAAAGAGTCAGAACATGAAATAGAAGAGGGAAGAAAGAAAAGTACGCACATAAACGCAACGCAGCACACGTAATAGACCCCCAATGTCACCTGAAGCAACGACAGCGCTTTTCTGGTTCATGTGTAGTGTTCGCGGGAAAAACCGCCGTATTTATTTGACCACGGAACCAGAGCACGCAAGTGCAGGGGTATGAGTGAGGATGAGAGAAAGAAAATACACGATTGGGGCCACACATGAGGGGCCTCAATTAGCTCTCATCCCACAATGAAGCTGCACCTTGTAATTGCTTGCGACTAATGAAGGCCACACGAATAAGTTCCAGGCGACTAACCTGGGCCACCTCACTCAAGCCACGACGCCCCCGCGGGGAGCGCCCGATATACACAACGAGAAGATATATACGTCGTTCCACGCGGCCCTGGGACCCGTGGATGTGCGCTATAGGGCCCGCAGGCCTGACGCGGAACTGTATCGGGTATACGCGCGCGCACGTCTACTCGCTACTGGCGCAATTCCAGCTTTATCCCGGTAGTCTCGTCGTGCATGAACAATATGTTTCTTTCATCCACACTCCTGAAAGCCGCAGCAGCCAGCTCTGATCTTCAGTGGAGCTAACACGGCTCCGCGTGCCTGCACCGCGTGACAACAAAGCCCCCGTGTTAAATGAGAGAGAGCGAAGCGTAGACGACCAGATATAGCTGCAGTACTCGTTTGTGAGAGACGAACGGTGCGCGCGGCCTTGCGCCGGTGATACCCGAGGTCGCGGGCTAAGCTTCCGTACGTCGCAGCTGCGTTCCACTAACACTGCACGGTATGCTGAAGCACTCGCGTAACGAGCCCGCACAGCATACCCCCTCTGAGCGTTCCTTGCTGGAACAAAGGCTCGTATAACCTGCACAGCACATTCGGTGTTGGAAATCTCGCGTATGCTCTGCAGTACGATCGCTTATCTTTCGCTGGCAAATAGCAGATAATACCACGTATTCTGACACTATCGGCGGCTCACTCTGCATAGGCAAGCTAACCACGTCAAAAGGACTACGCGTAGCTTCGCTCTCTCTCTTTTTAATCCCATATTTCCCCACCCCAGTGCAGGGTAGTATACCGGAGACTGCCATCTGATTAACCTCCCTGCCTTGCTTTTCTCTCTCTCCCTATATATAGCGCACTTGTATACAGCAGGGGGTCTCCGAACTACGGCCCGTGGAGGCCTGACCGTGGTGGTCCTGCCGATGACGGACGTCCCGCAGGCCTACCTTTTTATCTTGCGAGGCCACTCCTGCCCTTTCTTTCCGTCTGTTGTACCTTTCTTGTTCATAACAATGCTTCATGACAACTAGTCTACGCTCTACACTACTAAAGTAAACGCTGTGCGGGAAAGGCAACGCCGATTCGTAGAAGTGCGAGAGCTGTGAGCCATACAGCAGCGAAACAAGGAGCCTTTGATAAAGAATGGCGGCGTTTCACAAATTACCTCAATTCCTCGTGAATATCTGCGTGGTAGAGACAGAATGGTTGCGAAGAAGCGAAAACAATGCTTCGTGCCAGTGGGAAATGATAGCAAGCTTGCATGGCAGCACAAACGTCTCATATTATTTCAAACTGATGTACCACTGCAGACTTATGAGTAAAAACTAATTATTAAAATAGTTATTTGGCTTGTTTTCTGAAAGTTCTGACACAAGGTCAACTCGGATAGAGAGCGAGAAATACGTATTTTATGTCGAAACCAGGCGCTTGTTTGCTTCGCCCAGGTGTGGGCGACTTCTTTATTCCAGGAAGCCATGGCCTGTAGCCGATGCGCGGGCTCTTTCCACCAGCCGAAGCTCGTCCTCAAGGTTCCGTGACGTAAGCAGTGCCTCCCACTGGTCATCTGGATCTCGTTCAGTGGTGTCTTCCCCAATGGATACAATGCTTAAGTTGTTTCGGCATCCGCTTACCACGTGGTATAGGGGTGCATGCTGTCTTTGGGTAGTATGTGCAGTTCCTGGCGTATATTTCGAGAGATATGGCATGGAGAAGCATCCCATGTGAATTGGTGCCTGCCTAGAGTCTCCTTTGGGTAAGTGCGTGTCTTCTGGGCAGTTTCTTGTGAGCAGGTGGACGACTTCATAGCTTCCTGTAATATGGGAATATACTGGAGTGTTTGCTAGGCGTTCGTTCCCCTGAATTCTCGGAGCCCCAATATCGCTACAGGACTGTGCGATGGATATGCTCTCAGGATGCGGCATGCGGCGCTTGGCATTCGTGCCTCACTGTCCGAAGGATGCTTGCGTCTGCGAACCCGCGCATTCGTAGAATTTCGAACACTGGTCCGCTGATTATTTTTTTCTTCAATTTGTGGCACCCCTCTTGTGAACCCATCACGGCGGTTGTTGGTGGAGCACTTTTTGTGAAGCAAGTGCAAGTGATGGAGCACTTTTCCCAACGTACCGCACCACGGTTGCGGTACGTTACGAACGAAACGAGCACTAAAATAACTTTATTTTCAGGAAAAACGCTAATGAGCCCAAAAAAGCACGACATGGGACTTGAAAGTCCTACCAGCGACTAGGTAAAAAAAAAAAACGAGCCCAAATCCGCTTATCATAAGCGTAAGTGGCAACTCTGGCTGACGTCTGTGCATACCTCATGGCAGGCATTCAATAATAATTGTGTTTCGTTCGCTCTTGCACCATTATAGCAAGCAGCAGCCGACCGCGAGAGTAAAGTTCTTGCCTTTACGAGTGCACTCCGTGGTTTGTGCAGCTCTTCTGACTGCTTGCGCGCCTTCTGTTATTTCCCGGCAAAAATTAGACCCGATAGCATGCGAACAAGCCCCCGGAATTAAAATTTCAGTCATTGCATATTCGCTGTAATCCTTTTCTCGTAGTGTAACGTTCCCATTGTCCTAAACAGTTTTTTGTGCTCATTACTGAATGTAGAATAGTTCACGGAACATCACGGAACATCATACGACAGCTGTCACCATCAAACTACAGATCAAACGCCGTATGCTCCACTTTCTAATGTGGCTTAACGTCAAAGTAAGCTCTGTAAATCTGACAAGCAGACAGATATTTGCGCGTTAAAGCGGATGCACGGCCCCAGAGTTCCAACGCTTGAAATGTCCTTCGTTCCGGCTGTCTCTTTGTCAGGCAGTTATTACTTCCGTACAGTAGCGGCGTACCAACTTGTTCGCGAGTGGAAAGCATGCATATATATATATATATATATATATATATATATATATATATATATATATATATATATATATATATATATATATATATATATATATATATATATATATATATATATATATATATATATATATATATATATATATATGTGCTTTTTGATGTTAGCGTAGTTATGTTTATGAACATTACAGAAGAAGTACAGTCAGTTTTGCGCAGCATACAATGGGACAACCATACATATGCTATGCGTGTTATGCGTGTAACAGTATTACAAGCAACACTTTTTATACATTATTTATTTATTTATTTGATTTGCATACATACAAGCACAAGGACACAGAGAAGAGAGGGAGAGAGCAAGCTAGCAACTGCCACCAGAAGGGGCACAACGCCTGCCTGCTCTTTCGGGAGGAGGGAAGGAGACAGAGGAAAGGAAGTTAAGAGGAGAAAAAGAGGAAACGAGATGGGAAAGTGAAGAAAAAAATTGACGAAGACTTGGACAAGAATAGGTAAACACACACACACACACACACACACACACACACACACACACACACACACACACACACACACACACACACACACACACACACACACACACACACACAAAAAAAAAAAAGAAAAAGAAACGCTTATAAACGGGTGGCCAGATCTGTTTGGTCCATAAAGGTCAGCAGAGCTCGATGGGCCTGGTTGCGTCGAGATACACAACCTCTCGGAAAGAGGTAATCGTCGACGGTCGCGCATATAAGTCCGAGGAATTTATATTCCTTAATCAGCAAAGCCCGCTGCGTAGCAAACGCGGGACAGTGTATTATAAGATGCTCAAGTGTTTCACATGAGCCACAAGCTGCACACAACGGACTGTTCACACGTCCTTGACGGAATAAGCGTTTAAACACACAATTTTATGCATGAATGCAATTATGTCCATGGCTGCTTTCGCAGTAGTATAGATTTGTATCATTCAAAGAAATTTCGTTAATGTCTAAAAGCAGCTCACTAATAATTGCGTTTCAGTGTAGGTAGCAATGAGTGCACCTTTTCTTTTAATTAATTAATACTGCACTTTCTTGCACATATCCAGGTTTGCGTACATTATATTTTGCCTTGTTTGCTCTTAGTCGAAATAGTGTTTCTCGTGCGCTATTATTATTATTATTATTATTATTATTATTATTATTATTATTATTATTATTATTATTATTATTATTATTATTATTATTATTATTATTATTATTATTATTATATTACCATTGTTGCTAACTTGTCAACCACAAGTGTCCATTTAAATGTACGAATTCATGGCGTAGTACATTCTTTATACTCCACGTATTTGCATTTGCGACGTTGCTTAGAGGGCCTTCCGGCCCCTCCAAGTAAATGCGCCTAGGCTAACAGTGTAAGCACACATCTTCGTTGAAAATATGTGGGCGATTATAACGTTAAACTACCCCGCATTGCTTCCTTCCGCATTGGTCATTAGCTGTTTATGATTGGTCGAAATTTTCTGGCTCATGCACACAACGCCTGCTCGTAAAGCGATGCAACAAATGACGCGAAAATGATCAGTCGCGTAGTGACCACTTATGCACGACTGCGTAAAAAATAAGAGGACACACTATATTCAATGCAGCATGTTTCTGACCATTGGTTCTTCGCCATTCGTCAAACATTTTTCGGTGTGCGATAACATTGCCTGCTTGTTACGGGACGTCACAAATCTGTGAAATCTCGCGGTGTTAAAATGACGCGTGCACACTAAATAGCGCATTGCTATGCTGAACAATACCTAAGCATTTTTTTTTCTTTTGAATAGCCGGAAAGTGTCGCATTCTGAACGTAATTCAAGAAGGCTTCCCGCCGCTCACACAAGCTGAGGCAAATTATAGCAGCTGGCGAGATGAATTCATATGAGTATAAAAATATTTTCCATTGTAGTATAAAGATGTTGAGCTGTTTCTGCGCGTATACAATTCTGTAAACGCAGCATTGCTCAGGGAGAGAGAGAAATAAACAGCGCTGGTCGTGTGTGCTTCTTTGTCATCCGAGTCATATTTTGCGCTGTACAACTCAATTCAAGGTGAATCATGCAAGACCAACTAGCCCGGCTGTTCTCCTTATTCCAGAAAAACGTGCACCCTGACGATTTTTCTAGTCCGGTAGAACAAGTTGCGTGGCAAGCTTGAAAGCTGGCCTTCCCCATTGTGCTGGTGTCCACTGCCTTATTCATCGCATTTTTGCAAGCCGCCGCGATCGCTGAAAGCTACCATATGATAAGCAATGCGAAGCAGCTTGATCGGAGACTAAAGCGAAAACCTTTTTTTACCTCTCCCAGTCCGGCCCAATTAAAAGCTTCTGCACTCTCATCGACCCACAGCAGCTTGGATATAGAGCAGCGGTGACGCTATTCCTTTTCGACGAAAGAAAATTAATATCCTGAAACAGGGCGAGCGTTTTATCGGTCCATAAAGCGTTTACTGGTCCCCGCCCGTATTTGCGTCGTCTATGATGTAACTTTCAGGCCAGGTAAAACAGAATAAAAGCATGACAAAGTGTTCTAACTTTATAGTGACCCCGTTCAGCAGTAGCCTCCTTTACAATGCTGGAGCGCAAGGCGCGAAAGCGTCGCATAGGCAGCCTGCACCGCAGAGAAGTGCGTGGTCGTGAGACGCGGAAGACACTTTTCACAGCAGAAGCGTAGGACAAATTTCTTTATACAAGCGGTGTTCAAATGCAAAGGTACGAAACGACACTGTGGGTATAAATTAGGACTTTATTCAAAGTATACACTATGTACCTGATCGCAACGATCCCATTGATGAACGAGCCGAAGGATTCCTTGTTCCCAGAATTCCTGCGGTCGTGACGAGACCCAGTTCTTCACAGCGTCCTTGAGTTCGTCGTCCGAGTTGAAGCGCTTCCCTTTTGAGGTGTTTTCTCAGGGGACCAAAAACATGGAAATAGCAGCCGATGAATGGTGGCCGGTTTAATTCCTTCCGCTGTCAGAAGTCGGATAACGCCCCGCTACTCCTCAATCGTCGAATTTTGCAATGTGAACGCTATCCTGTCCTCACACGCACTGCCGCGTCAATTGGACAGCGCTCTTAACAAGAGCTCTCTACTGCGCATGCAGGCGCACCCGCATGCTCTGATTCACAGCGGAGACTCCAATCGCATCCCTAGATGTCTCGCTACCTTCTCCCATAGTGGTATAGGCATCTATATTAATGGTCATGTTATTACGGCGTTTCGTACCTTTTCATTTGAACACCCCTTGTATAATGACGTGATTGCTGTGCTGAAGGAAAACTTCGCCGCAGTGGTTCGTTTCCCAGTGTGCGGCCGACAGTGACCACTGTCGAAAGTGGGGCGGGGGGGGGGGGGGGCTAGCAACCCCCTTGCCCCCCCCCCGCCCCCGGTAGATACGCCTATCCTTCCGTAATTTATCTTTCGCGTCGAGCACATCAAGTAAGCAGAGTTACATCTTAATCGCTTCAGCTTTTAGTTTTGAAGATACATAAGTGTCAGACGCTTCGATAAACACCAGTACGCGGTATGGTACAAAAAAATTGGCTGCGTATCTGCGTGCTTCGCTGCAAATGTCGTCTAAAGACGATAGAAGAGGCGCTGCGTGAGATATGGATGCCATCTGGCAATACGTCGGGAAACATGAGTGCTGTGTTGCGGGCTGGTAGTCCCGGCGCAGCGGCAGGCGAAGACCGGCGGTGACCAACGCGACCGGTGGGGACGCCGGCCAGCCCGAACACGCTGTTTGGCGCGATGCACCGAAGGAGAAGAAACGTCCGCACTCAACGAGTACTCTCCACAAACTCTCTTACTTACACGTCGCCTGGGTAAAACATGAATGCCAGAGCGGCGCCCCCTGTCATTCGTACAATGCAATACTGAACCGAAACCGAAACACAACATGAGCTTGTGCAGAGGGCACGGAGGAAGACAAGTTTCAGCGCAGTCGCATTTTCAGCGCACCTTAAGAAACTAGGGTTGTAACATTGTAGGGCGAGTAGGGCCAGAAGGACCGTCACGGCGAAAACCTGCCTCCTCAGTCGTATTCGCCTGGAACGTTGGTGTGGCTTCGCGCTCCCTCCTCCGCTCCTGGCCTTTCCAAGCTACTGCCTAAGTATGAAGGCCCCTACCGCGTCCTACGTCAAGCATCCCCAGTTAACTATATGATTGAGCCTGTTCAATCATCTACGGACCGCCGTCGTCGCGGCCGCGAGACTGTTCACGTCGATGGACTGAAGCCGCATTATGACCCACCAGTTGTACCTGTTCCTTAGGTCGCCAGGATGGCTCCTTTTCCGCGGGGGAGTGATTTGTAACATGGTAGGGCGCAGACAAGAACGCCTGCGAAAGAAGACGACGAAGACGGTTGTTGGCGCTCGCGCTTGCTCGGCTTGGACCGCTGATCGCTTCAGCTGTGGCAATCTTTTAATAAACGCGTTACTGTCTCAACGTTAAACGCATACCATCAAGGTCTTTAAAATTGCGTATCTATGTATTTTCTATTAAAGGAACACACCACCTAATACTTACGTAATAATGTTACGCCTCAGATATGCGTAATATTTACTTTTTGATCGACAACGTTCACAAGTATGAACAGCCGTACCAGTTCAAGATGGGTGGGCGGTAAGCAAGTGGTTCAACTTTGGCCGGTTGGCTGAATCGGGTGACGTGCCTACAAGCAGAAAGACAGAAAGACAGACCAAAATTTCTGCGTTTAAGCTCCCCAAGAAAGACTATCGTCTTTAAAAATTCAGGAGCCTTTTCCCCTGTCGGGGAAATGGGGGCAAGCGAAGCTTGGCGTGGGCGTGCGTGACCCACTACTTTTCCTTCTTCCTTTTTTTCTTTCTATCATTGTTTCTTTCTGCCTTTCTTTCTGTCCCCGGCGGAAGCGAATCGTCCCTGATTGGTTGCGGGCGTGGCGTGCGTGCGCGCCCACGCTGTTAGCATCGTGCCTAATGACTTACGCTCCGAAGCCGGCGCCGGAACGCGAAGTCATACGTTCATATCCAGGCAACAATGAAATATGGCAACGTGAAATGACAAGTTACCTACATAAAAGACCCGGGGCCGAATTCGCAAAACTTCTATTTCGTGTGTTTTCCCATTGGTCAGCCGGCTTCGCTAATGATATGCCCCGCATCGTGATTGGCTGAAATATTCTTTTACATGATTTTTTAGCGTAAGATGTTTTTGTGAATACGGGTCCAGACTGCCATATCAGAAGCGGCTAATCGCCGACAAGCCCACGATCGAGAGAGAGCATCAATTATTGGAAAGCGGCGTATGCAAATAGCATGCGACGGGCGCAACTTCGAGGGCCGCATTTCTGTACCCGGCCGGCGCCGGGCTTTTCGCGTATGACAACGCCGCCACCGAAGTCTGTAACTTATAACAAGTTTCGCTTGAATATATTGGTGTGTAACACAGTTGTCTCAAACACACGTTAACCCATTGAGACGCTTGCAAAGAACGTGACTGCACCGCCAGCCACTCTTGGTTCTACTCGTTGGAAAGGTCGGCGTGTTGCTTCACATTTAGTAACGGCCGTTTCCGCTTAACGAGTTCCCGCGTTATCACGAGTAATGTCATCTTTCAGCAACAATCGTACTATGGGCGTCAAATGAAAGCATTAGCAATGGTATAGTGTGCGTCGTCCAGGCATCACCGCGGACATGCGCAGTGCTGCTAAACCGGAGTGCTGCGAGCCTGTCAAAGGTAATGACTGGGCATGCACTGTACTATTTCTAATGCTTGCCGCTGTTCGGGTTTAACTTGACGCCGATAGTACATCTTAAAGCGATGACTTGTTCGTTTTATTTCGCTCTATACCACCTTTTCGTATTTCACTGGGCCACGGGATAAAGGCGGGATAAAACATCCTTACAAATTTCCAGCGCTTGCAGAAGATCGGCACGTTAGGTAAGCCATAGAACTTTTTCTTGCGAAAGGCAGAAAAGCGGAACCACGTACATTTATATCCCACAGCATAGGAACAAATTCTCAGAATCTATAGAACGGAGTTTCATCGTACAAAGTAGAAGGAACTCCAGCACTGTGCTTATTCAGACTTTCAGGCATCATGCGAATAAAAGCATACAGTACGCAAGCTTGTCTGATCTTCGCTATTTTGGCTGAAGATATTCCTATGGCTTTGTTCCCATTTGTGTTGTTGTCTTCGCTGGCTCAAATTTCGATGCGGTGCTATTCTTCCAAAAGGCAGCAGGAAAAAAAAAAAGACACTGAGTAACATGCACGGACACTGAGAGATTTCGCGTTTGCAAAACAACACTTTGTTAAAAAAGACTAATTTGCAAAGTCGGAAAGCGGTATGAAGAGAGAATGATGAATGTCAGGAAAATCTACACACTATTCCATCGTTCTCGTGCTGTGGGTGAACCGCCATTGTTACACTGCAGCTCCTGCGGACGCTATAGAGTCACAGTTCCCTGCACTAATTTTTCGTTTGCAACTCTATATGCGGACAACGTCAGTAAGCAAGCCAGAGATAGTCAACTGTATCTTCACTGTAATGAATGTGGTTGCCAGCCATCTTTTAAAGATTCGATTTTCCTGTCAAAGTACCATGATGAACGCGCGCGTGTCATTACTGAAGCGTATCATATCTATAACGGCGGAGAGGCATGTGTCGGCCTCCCCTCGATCTCCCTCCTTCCGAAGGAGTTAACTTTTTCGCGCGATTGAGCATTTCTTCGCCACTGCACAGGTAATGATCACTTTTTTGTTTTTATGTTTCCTTGAGATTGTGGTGGAGTATATATATATGCGGACTGGAAGAATAAAACACATTTGGTTGTTAGTCAACGCCGTGGCTTGTGTCCTTTCTTCGTCCCGTTTTTTAGCGCTGTTTTCTGCTGTCTATATGCCTGCTAGCACACATCAGCTAACACTTTTAGACTGCACTACGTTCGGAATCAGCACACGGAAAAGGCTATAGAAAGACACTTTACACGCAAAAGTGGCGGTAACGCGCTACGAAAGACATCTGTCATTAAACTGAGGGCGTGGGCCTTCCAGATGACGATGTAGACGGAAGTTGCGCTACGCTTTCGCCGCCGGACTTTGCTGCGCGTCTTTTCATTCGTTGTGCAGTGGCCCTGAGCGCGCGTTTCTGCAAGGCATGCCGTGTGTTGTGATTTAACGCGTTTCAATGCTGCCGGGATTTTTTTTTTATATTACTTACTGTCAGTGACGTGCAGCGTTGAGCACTTGATAACACGACGCGTAGAAAAAGATAAGTAATATAATGCACCAGCTAGAGGATGGATCAGACTCGCACGTGAATCAGGCTGAGTATCGGCGAGTAAAACGCCATGCACCCTAAAAGCTGAGAGTAATTCCACAATGCCGTTTACAGGTTCAGGAAGTGTGCTACCTGTAAAAGCGTACTTGTGCAAAGCGTAAGGAAAGGAAGCGTACTTGAGGCTTTTTCTTTGTTCTTTTTGAAGTTGTGATGTTTATTATTTGAGGCGCAATTTGAGATAGCACTCGAATAGCGCAGAAGCGCACACGAGCTAAATTGTCCATTTGCACGTGAGGAGGCAGCCAGAAACCGTTAGCGCAAGGCAACTGATCTAGTCATAGGATGTATTACACCATAAGAGTAGTCGTCTGAGCTTATTATGATTACATATCCGTATCCTGATCAGATTCTATTTGTTAAGCTTCAAACTGAACTAAGAAGGCGTACAAAGCTTGAAATACCAGCAAGTTGAGTACCAAAAACCAAAGAGCTATGACAGTCCCGTGTGATATGTGTGTTTTCGAAATCCTGATTGCTTATTTTTAATCTGGCATTTTTTACCATTGCTGCCGTTTTATAACAAATCGCGAAAATAGGGTAAAACGTAATACATAGCAAAACGCGCTCACGAGCAGCGAGACTACAGATCATGCATTCATTTGCACCTCTACACAAAAAGACATAACCTTGAAAAATGAACCGTATTCTCAAAAACGTCTTAGGCTAAAAAAAATTCGTAAGATAATATTTCAGCCAATCACAATGCCGGACATATCATTACAGAAGCCGGCTCACCAGTGAGAAAACGCACTTACGAAAGAGAAGCGTTATTAATGCGGCCCCAGGTTATAGTACTTTTTTTAGCGAAAAACGACACCACAAGACAGAAGACAGGACAAAGCGCTTTGCCCTGTCTTCTGTCCTGTGGCGTCGTCTTGCGCTAAAAAAGCTCCACGGATTCATACCAAGTATAGCCCGCCAACGCATTGCGTTGAACCAGGTTATATTGTTTCAGTGGAGTAATTGCATATTGCGCCCACGAAATTTCGTTACTAAACTCCACACATCTTCGCGCTCGTATACGTCCTTTCGGGTCGCTGTATATATATATATATATATATATATATATATATATATATATATATATATATATATATATATATATATATATATATATATATATGATATATATATATATAGTATATTATATACACAATTAGGTTCAACACTTTTTTTTCAGCCTGCTGACGTGTTACATGACGGTTATTACAAATGCACTTCATAAGTGCGTAATCAACACGTTTCTCGACTCGAAGATTTGGCATCGCATTCGCCGACTTTCTAGAAAGCAGTGGTCACATTCCTTCTAAAATAACCGCGCAGCCCGGCACCTGCTATTTTGGGTTCATTAGGCGGCGCCAGGCCAGGTCCTTCCTTCTTCTGTGTCATCAACACTGCACAAAGAAGACAGCCAGCATGTTTTCAAGCTCGCTGCCAAAGCGTCCACAAAAATAAGGACGCTTCCGTGCTTTCTTTCTTTTTTCTTTCACCTTGAAAGAAAAAAACAAACAGGCGGCCTTGATATCACATCCAGCACGGCGTTGCGTCAATATTGACTGCAAACTATATTGCGCGGGCAACCTGCCCTCCTTTGCTTTTCTTCGTTCGAGAACAGCGCAATGCATCATTCTTCACAAATCTACACAGCCTTACTCTGTATTCGTGTTACAGCTACAGCTTTATTCTTTGCAGAAACAAAATACTATCCTGCGTTTTCAGTGATGTCTGAAGCGACGTACGTACCTGCAGCGCACAATGCATGTAGCCTAGTACTATAGTATTGCATTTCATATGTTGGACGCATATATACGAGCATCTCCGAATATATATATATATATATATATATATATATATATATATATATATATATATATATATATATATATATATATATATATATATATATATATATATATATATATATCATACTCCAAAAGACCACACTGACGCCTACAACCGACAAATCAATAAGCATATTCAGTGTGAGCAAGCATGACGCGAACTGCAAAAATGGCAGCCATAGCGAAATTTTGTGGCGCTATACGTCTGTCAACTCTTGACGTCACGACAAACTGAGCTCGTGACGCGAAGCAATAAATTACTTAGAAGTGCTTAAAACGCCGAAAATCAGTGTGCGTGATGGGTGTGACTAACTTCACCGAGATACTTGCATTGACCAGCACATTCACATTTACGTGATCTTGTTATTCCCTGAAAATTACGTAATAGCGAATTACCTGCGAACGCGAAACACCTAATTGCTTTAAAAATTGTTGTGACGCTTTAACACAGCGCTACTCGGCAAATGATAATAAATGAAGCTTATGCGCCAATGAATACACGTCAAATTGTAGAAGAATATACTAGAATGCATAGTTATTATGGCAGATGAACGACTGGAGCTCCAGATTTGCCCTATATACAGTAGCATTCTTAGTACGAGACTACGTGCGGCAAATGTCACGCTGACATTCCTTGCGCGTCAGACGAAGGAGCTGTTTTCGGTCTTCGGTTTGCTTATTTGCGCTGCCATATCACCAAAACGAGCGAAATATGCTTTGTAACCAGCGAATTCCGCCGAAAAATAAATCGGTGTTTTATTAGTCATTGACTAGTTCCTGCTAAGAAAAAACGAGCGCCGCTTGTTGTCAGCGAATGAGAACAGAGCGAGAAAGTCACGAGTGCGCACAAGCGTGTGTTACAAGCTGAAAATGACATCACATCACGCTTATCTCGGCGTGTACGTAACCAATGACACATCGCCTCTGTCGTTCAGCGGTATTTTGAGGGTTTGCTGTGGCACCGTTGATGTCAGCGCCTCAGGCGAGCTCACAGAAGTTCACGACGCAGCGTCATCCCGGCAGCAATACTTTGCTTGTTCTTGAGCAACACCTCAGCGCGAACATGGCATAGAGCTGAGCGTCAAGGCCGTCGAATTTCGTCAATCATTCTGAGCTGCCAATACTCAAGCCAACCGACACCACATTATGTAGATGTCGGAGAGATTAATTTTTTGCACACAGTTTGTACACGCGCCGTAGCACCTTGTGCAAGAGTTTAGTCGCGAGTCAACGAACTGAAGTGCCTATGACGGGGCTACTGGAAGATAACTACACGCTATAGACGATACCGCCGGCATAGGTAAACGACAAGCTGCTTTCATTGGCCGACGCAACTTCCATTTTGTGTATTACGACCTGAGGGCAGTGGTCAATACAGACAATGCTTCTCTTTCGTGAAGCCCATCCACTATTGGCCATCGCCTATCACGGCGATCGCTAGCGTGAGTGGCTGTAACACCCGAGCGCGCGCCTGTGAGGAAACATTGTTACGAAAGAGATGTGTGATAACACAAGGACGGTACCCTTCCTTTTATTTCAACCACTTCTCATCGATCAAAGCCACCAAAATCATCTCACTAGCTGCATCATGACCGACCGCGTCAGTCATGATGAACTATAGCGTATGGATTCGTTTTCTGAAAAGTTTGCTCAGATTTTACGAGACGCAGCGACAACTCATGTAAAGAAATTCACAAATGACATTTCCTGTCTTTTGCATTTGTTTTATTTTTTCGTCACAGGTATCGCGGTAATCTGTGGGATCGTTGGTCCCCTTGCGAACAATAACGTGTATCCATTTAAAAGCGTACGGTTTAGGTTTGAGTTTCTCAAGGCGCAGTCTTCTTTCTTTCTTTCTTTTCTTTTCTTTCTTCTTTCTTTCTTTCTTTCTTTCTTTCTTTCTTTCTTTCTTTCTTTCTTTCTTTATTTCTTTATTTATTTATTTATTTATTTATTTATTTATTTATTTATTTATTATTACTCATTTCAGACAGCACGTTTGTTGCAGATTGCAGACCTTTAATGAAATCAAAACCGCGCGGCCGGCCTTTATTCTCGACTGCTGCTAACAGCCCTATCTCACTTTATTTTATCTCTCTTCTTGAAAGAGAGGACTGCGCTAATATAAACTCTGACGAACACAAGATTCGTTTTATACTCAGGTGGCTGGCTCCAAATCTAATTAAAAGAAGTTGGTACGACCAGCGACAGCAAAGTGATATCTACGCTGCGTTGTCAAGGTGAGTTCATCGTAATGTGATCGCCAAGAACAGGCGCTTTAGAGCAAACGTTGTCGTATTGTGTTTCGTTGACACACACTCTCCTTCAACAAGGATTACATATTTGTATTTCAATCGCTAAAATTGTTTACATATAAGTAGAGATCATAGAGACTGCTACACATTTCACCCAAGCCGTTCCTAAGACTTAAACATCAGTGCTAAATACGATAGACATAGGTATTCGTAAGGAAGAAAAATATGGACGACTCGCTTCGAAGTTTCGGCTGGCTATACATAGTATTGGGGAAGAAAGGAGTTAAAAAGAACATAAACACATAAGATTAACAAATAACAGAAGGCATGCTTCGAGGTTGAGTGGCATTGCTCGCAAATTAACGAAGGTGGCTGGTTGCGGTGATAGGTATTGTGCCAACGTCTGAAAAAATGTGGGGCCGAATTCACAAAACTTCTCTTTCGTAAGTGCGTTTTCCCATTGGTCAGCCGGCTTCGCTAATGATATGTCCGACATCGTGATTGGCTGAAATATTCTCTTATGAAAATTTTAGCGTAAGATGTTTTTGTGAATACGGACCCTGTCTTTCATAATCACTTTATCAGCCCCACTCCTATCAAGTGATGACGACACCGAGACGTACTAATCTGTAGCCTACTATAGTACTGATTGGTGACGTAAGTTTCACAAATTTTGTGTGACCTTTGAATGCTCTGAAAAATGTGCAGTAAAACGGTGCGCGCTAAAATTTAAAACCAAAGGCGACAGCCGTATCCGCTTTGTAAGAAAAAAAAAGCGCTGTTTTCTGATCATTACAGCCGCTACACGCGTACAAAAAAAATGCATTCTAATATCACTCAGATTCAGTAACCACATTTTCGCCCAGATTATACACGACACAAGCAGCCGGACTGAATGACAAAGTGTGATTGTAGCCAGACAATGTTGGTGTGTAGTACTAGGACGGAGTTATAGTAAGACTGTTTTGTTTGTTTTGTCGCCTACTGTCATGCCAGACTCTTTCTCTTCTCTTCCATTCTTTTACACCCCCTTTCCCCTTCCCAAGTACAGGGTAGCAAACCGGAGGCTTCCTATGGTTAAGCTCCCTGTCTTTTCTTTATCTTTTTCTCTCTCTGTTTTCCCTACCGAGTTAGGTAAGTTAGATATCTCAAAAATGGCATGCCTCATTTGGCAGTAACCTCATCTGTTCCCAGATTATACACGATACAAGCAATTTCATACCAAGTTACGTATCTCACAAATTGGCATGCGGAGCATCTCTGCATATAACTGCTACACTATAAGCGATATTAATTCCAAAACAGTGCACCCCTCCTCCCTCAGCTTGTTGAAGTCGAAATCACCCTCGATACTGTCCATGTCACATCCTCTCAGGCTGACATTGTTTCTCTTGCCACCGGAGTCAATCCTCCTAGTTTTTTTGCCGATAACGTGTTGTGTATTGGCTGGTTTTTACTGTACACAACATTTCAGTCAGTGATACACATCTAAATAGAAATCCATAGTGTGTCTTGCTTTGCTTGACACAAACAGCAGCATCGTCGACCATAAAAGGACGTCTTGAAAATATTGTGAGATAGAAAGCTATTAATTCCATCTATTCGCCCGATAATTCTTAACACACCGACTGCCTTGCGAGTGCGTAATGTATTATATTACATATACCGTAAAATCCCTAGCAAGCACCCCTACCCGAGCAAGCGCCCCTTTCCCTTTCTGGGAGATTTGAAATATGCGCCAATGACCGAACAAGCGCCCTCCCCCCCTCTCCTCCATTTCTTTTCGACCTGTTCTCCGCTACAGAATCCTGCAGCAGCGGTTCCCAGGAATCCAAGTTCTGAAAGTATTTAGATATGTGCACAATTTCCTAGTATTTTTACACTGTGGTGCCTGGCGGTTGCATTCTGAGCTGTCGCAAATTGTCGGAACATTTGAAGAACGTTTTACCACCTTGTCATAAGCCGTGAAATTTCACATCAGGATTCCCCCTGATTCAGTAAAAGCAGTAAATACATCCGCAATAAATAAGGCGTCTCATTAGAAGCACTTCTTAGCGGCTCTTCCAGCGCCATCTTGAATTTTAGTCCGCGACCGAGCAAGCCCCCCCCCCCCTCTTCTAAATCTTGGCCCATTATCTTTCACCGTAAGGGGGGGGGGGGAGGTATGAAAGCAGCCATATATATATATATATATATATATAATATATATATATATATAATATATATATATATATATATATATATATATATATATATAGGCAACTTTTCAACACAATGCGCTTTCTGCGTTCAACCGGGCTATCAGAACGGCTGTGATAGGACGTCCTGCATGTGTGTGCATGTTTTGTTTTGTTTTTATTTTATCTCCCTCTCTCTCTGCCCTCTTTCCGACCCCTATATCCCCACCCCTGCGCAGGGTAGCAAACCGGTCGCTCGCACCAGGTTAACCTCCCTGCCTCTTCCTTTTCATCTATTTCTCTCTCTCTCTCTCTCAACACAATCAATTTCAACAGCGATAACTGCCAAGGTAAGAGCGAACACCGAACTAGACTGCTAGACTGCTTTCTTTCTGAAGTCTCTCGTTTGTAAGGAATGCTCATTCGTTTCCAACAGCTCAGTTTCTTTCACAGATGAAAGCAGCCAGACGGTGAAGTTTTCTCATTGATAATCATGTTATACACTGCAATATGTAACGAACAACTCTAGAATGAACGGGAATCACGCCGTGGCACGTCCACAAGCGTTGACTCTTGCAGAAGTACTGCAATTGTTAACAAATTGCGAATACCGCGAATCAGCTGAGGTACTCTTCCTCAGCTGTTGCTGTTCTTGAGCATTCCATCGTAATAACAACGGTAGAACATAGCCTAGTACAGATATGGCGCACGGCAGTAAGACCCGGCACGAAAAATAGCATGCCTATACACCAAAAACTAACTGCAAACAGAAAATACCCTTGACTGCGTGAGCATACAATGACACATAGAATAAAGAAAGTTTGATGTTTCTCACATATCATAACATTTCAGCACTTCTATCGTAGCAACCTCAGCAGTACTTTTGTGTGCTTATTTGTCTCACTTGAAGTATATTTTTCGTTAAATCTGTATCTGGTGCAAGTGTTTGCGACAAAAAAAAGAAGAAAAACTTCTTGTCAGAAGTAATTCCTTTGGGTTTTTCGGAGGATGATGAGATTGCAACAAAAACGTTTGTGTAGCTTGCAACTCAGCGGTAGAGTGATGATCTGCGTGCGACGAATACCGCGTACTGTGCGAGAGAATAAAACGATAACCTTGTGAAATGCGTTGGTAGAACAGGTATAAAACGGAAGCAAATCGACGACCGCAGCGCGATTGCGCGTGCGCGCACCTGCACGTTTGAGCGTATTTGCATACGTCTCATATCAAGGAGTCTCCTCAGCTTTTTTTTTTTTTTTTTTTTTTTTTCTGGGCACAATTTAGTGCGCTAGCACCCGTTTTTCTCGCTGCCGCATTCGCGCACCGGTTGACTAAGAAGTCCAGCCACGAAGCAATTGCACGACTCCAAGTTAGGTTCCAGTATCAGTCAAGTGCGACGAACTCGCGCTCGCGCGCGCGCGTGTACGGCATGCGAGGTTGCCGTGCGGGACAGCTGACAGGGACTCAGCCACTGAACTGAGGGACGCGTGCTTTGCATGAGCGAAAAATGTCCCGGCGCGTCCGCTCTCTGCGTTGAGGCACCGAGAGGACGCGCCGAATAAGCTTCCCTCTCGAAAAATGAAGCTGCGACACCGAACGGTTTCTCCGCTGCGATTCGGGCCGGTCCCGAAGGAGGCGCGGGGGAGGATGTGGGTGGCATGCACAAGTGTACTCACATGCGCGCTCTCCCTGGCTTCTCTCGGGAAGGCGGTGATGGGTCCCAGTGGGTCTCTAGCGTCCGCGTGTTCCGCTCTCGACACCTGGCCCCTAGCGGCGGGTGCTTGTGGACCAGCCTCCCCCCCTGCCTTCCGAGCGCGCCAGCGATCCCCCCTCCTCAGTGCGGTGCGCGCGAGCGCGGCTAATTTTGGCACGTGCGCGCACTGCCGGCACAGCCGCCGATCCCCTTTGCAAGCTCTCCGGAGCGTGAGTCAGTGCGAGGCCACTGCAGGATGCCCCGCGCCGTCTCTCGAGGCGCATTCCGCCAACTTTTTAGAGATCACCCTCCTCGCTCTCGCTGGGAACCCAAATTTGCGGCTTGGAACCGTCGCGCCACGTCATTTTGGACATCGGCGACGAAAGAAGAAGAAGAAAGAAAAAAAAAAAAAACGCTGCCAGAATGAGAACGGAAGCGTGACGTGTCGAGACGCGTGTATACGTGTGTAAGCGCGACTGGACGCTGCGCCGCGTCCAGAAACGGCCAGCGCAACCGGGGATATCCACACGAGCGCTGATGGCACCTCTGGCAGGGCGCCACACGTCGAGCCGATCGTGGCCGTGCTGATTGAGAGCATCGGTGACGAATGAGTTCAGCTGCCCTGTGCGCTGCAGCGACCTGTCGCGCGCGCCGCGGGAGGGCCCGTGTTGGGAACTCTGTAGAAGGCGTGCTGCTATCGCGAGCCTCTGCACTATCTAGATACACTGAGTTTGAAGACAATGGCGGACGCGCAGCTTGAGCGTCGCAGCGCGTTGCGCACAGGAAGTACGAAACTATAGACGTTTCCTCGTAAGTACTTTAACGCAACCTTGCAGAGACGAGAATTGAGGAACAAGCGGACATACACAACTAAGTGTTTTTCTTATTATACCCCATACCGTCCTCTCTTGACGTGCATACCGTCTACTCAAAACTTCAGCCTTAGTTTGGTTCTACAATATCCAGTATTCGTACTAAGGTTGCATTTTGACGGTGTGTGTGTGTGTGTGTGTGTAATATATATATATATATATATATATATATATATATATATATATATATATACATATATATATATATATATATATATATATATATGTGCGTGTGTGTGTGTGTGTGTGTGTGTGTGTGTGCAGGTAACTTTTCTGTTTGTTTTGCAGGCAAAGTATACTGGTTACAAATGAAATAACCCGAGCTAACGCAGGCCTTCGTGGCCAAGAGCTGCTCGGAAAACAGTCATCCGCCGATATCGTGATAGCAAGAAGGATGATAGTTGAAGCTCTGGCCAACGAGCAGATCCGATTAACGAAAACGCTTCCGTTGTGTACTTGGTGTACTTGGTGTACAAGCTGGTCACAGAGATTGCAGTGAAGTTTAATGCCTCCACGCTAAAAGTTTTCGGCTCAAGATCGCCTACTCCATAAGGCTACGGCGCGAAAAAATACGAAGCCACCAGACACTTGAAATGAACGCCACGAGCGCCAACTATACCCACAAAGTTATCTTGAAAACGGCGCACAGTTGGCGCTAGCGGTGTTCATTTCATGTGTCGTGTGGCACGGTCTTCATTTCGCGCCAAAACATTCTCGAGCAAACTATGAACAAACAATCCTAAGCATCAATACTACTGCATCGATATATTCAGCCCCCCCACACCAAAAAAGAAAAAAGGGGGAAGTTAAAGGGGCAATGCTCCTGCAATGCCTCGAGGAGAGCTGACGGACAAAATAATAATAATAATAATAATAATAATAATAATAATAATAATATAATAATAATAATATAATAATAATAATAATAATAACAAGGCGAAGGGTATATTTCAACGCGCATATACGCATGGCCGGTCACCACGCAGTAAGAGCTAGTCCCACAGTGGACTTCTAATCAAGAATAACCCCAGCGATATATGTGGTTTTCCTTGATATAATGATCGATACCGGAGTATTAAAATCTGTTCCATGTATAGTTAGCCGGTCTTGGATCAGATAGTGTGGTTGGATAATCCTTGGTCCTCAACGGAAGCAATATAGCCGTAACCTGAGATGTGCTTTTTTTTTTTTTTTTTTTTTTAAGGTGGAGGCATCGCTTTATACTGAAAAATATTAGACCGTAAATGTTTGTCGCGGCGATCTGGCGTCCGTATAGTATAATAGAAAACGTACATGAAGCAAAACTGTGAATTCAAAGGAGCGCACATGAACCAAATCGAATGGCAGTTCGTGTGCTAGATTGATTGGTCAACCGGGGCCAGCCACTCTTGATAGAGCTAAAAGAGATAGCGCGGCTGCTTGGCAGAACACCTGTTTGCCACACAGACAGCCTGGGTTCAATTCTCACTCGGACCCGAAGTTTTTTCATTATTTGTTTTATTTGTATCCTTCTCAGTTTTTCGGTCACAGACAAGATGATGATTTTTCGCTCAGAACCAATGACGCCGACACCGGAATTTCTGCGAAACGAGCTCTTTAACGTTGTCGCTTTAAAAAGAAGACACGATAGCTACACCACAGTCGCCGTATACGTGCATGATATCCAGAGATATAACTGCAGCCGTTTGGCGGAAGCCGTCGAGCGAATAATGTGTGGACCTTCGCAGAACACAAGTGGCTTTCATCCTTAGGTTAGGTTTCGACAGGACTCTAGTGATCACAACTCTCACGTGCTCAAGATATTTAGAAATGTTT
Source organism: Rhipicephalus sanguineus (assembly GCF_013339695.2). Lineage (NCBI taxonomy): Eukaryota > Metazoa > Arthropoda > Arachnida > Ixodida > Ixodidae > Rhipicephalus > Rhipicephalus sanguineus. Next base: position 114,014,027 of record NC_051176.1, on the reverse strand, counting down.
ACTTGGATAAAGGCACAGTCCCGCCAAAAATACAAACAGCAATGTGCAGAACCATTGGCGTGCGCATGGTTCCCAATTAGGGGTGGGGGGCAAAGTTTTATCGCAGAGCCCTCCTCCAGTTGGTCGAGCCCAAAGGACAACATGCTTCACAATGGATGAAAAGAAAATTAAAATGAAGCGATGACGTGCTCCTCATAATGACCTGCCTTTGCTCCCGTGCCTTCCTGAAGAAGAGAAGTAACGCAACATAGGGGGGGGGGGGGGCTTCGGTTGTCATTATCGCCAAAAAACTGCGTGGCCATAACCATAAACAATGACGGGACACGTCCGACTGAGTAAACGTATAGGGCAGATATTGCCCCCCCCCCCCCCCGTCCCCTTCGTGCGCACGCCTATGCGCAGAACAACAGTAGAATACCCAGAAAATTCGTTGCATCTATCACTGTTTGGGTCTAACGGCTCGAATAATCTTTCGCAGTGTGTTAAACGCACCATGGTATGCAAAACAGTGCACAAAAGATGGAAAATACGCCCTATGTCGCTGTATCACTGTCAACCACTGACAACCGACAAACTATTTCCGGATTATACCTTTTTTCTTATCCAATGTTACAACCCCGGTGAAAATATCTTTAAAAGGATACAGCATCGAAAAGCTTTCTTCCTTTTTTTTTTCTCGCGATCCAGCTCAAAATATTTCTACGCTCGTGTGAATATATCATCATTATGTTCTGGCGCTGTTTAAATGTTATAGAAGCACAAAGTGAAAATGGTTTCAGTTTGCGAGAGGATCAATTCATTGACAATTAAGTGGGAGCCCATGTTGAACCGCAGCTAAGTGCCAAGTAGGTATACCGCGTAATGAGGCTACCTAGTTTTGAAATAATATGTTCATGAAAGAAAAGAACTGTCATCCACCCGACTGTCGTCAGTTGTCACTCGGCCCTTGTCTTGTTGTGGCTTGATGCTGAAATGGAATACTAACATGCCCGAAGTTATGCTATTATTAATGTAGGACAGATATTCAATGAAAATACCACGCGAACTTTTCAGAAAGAAAGCCTTCCGGTTGATGAAACATTCGTCCTGGCCCAGGGTTCAAATACGCGACCAACCCCTTTCCGGGGCGGTCGCTGTACCACCTAAGCTAACCAGGTGGTTAGCTTAGGTATAAGCTAACTACCTGGTCAACTTAGTATATCGTAGACCGAGCTAATTGATAACATGAAGCCCAGGGACAGTGAATATGACAAATTAGTTTTCTGGAACACCGCAAGGTAACTTCAGCGGTAGTTGCGAACGCGCGCTCATGCCTGGCCTCATATATATGGGAGACCCTACTATTATAGATCTGTGATAACTTTTTCATGTAGCATAAAGAAGCTCGTCGCAGCCGTCAATCACTCAGCAGTGATTACGCCGTTCATGCTGCGGCGATCAATCACCATGGTACTACAAGGATGACAGAACAGGGCGGCTGGATTTACGCAACAACTGTGCGTTCCGGGTGTATGCTGAAGACGCCTGCCAGACATGCCGTTGGCCCGCACAGTAGCAGCCTTTCCCACCCCGCCCTGCTGCCGGTGCGGTTAAATGCAAAGCGTGCCTCCGCGGCGTAGGACCAAGTGAGCCGTCTCGCCGTGCGGTCGTTTTCCGGCCCGAGTCGGCGACCCAGACGCGCGAGATTGATGCGACGCGCGGCAATGTTATTCTGGCTCGCACTGTGCCCCTTTGGAGTACGCCGCCGGGACACCAGTCGCCGTCGTCTAGCTTCTGCGACACGTAAGCGCACGGGGAGGGAGCATGGCGCGGAGGATCCCGCGCTTTGCTTCCCCGAGATTGCACTGCCGCGCTGTACCTGCTGGGTCAAAGCGATGGCTTGTGCGGGGCCAGCGCGCCGCAATATTGGCAATATACCGAAACATATATGGTAAGCTGGCAGCAATGCCGCCTAAATGTGTAAGCCGATCAATTTGTGTACCACGAATACACTTGCCCCCATTTTTACATTTTTACAGCGTCATTGTAAGGCTATAAAACCCGGCGTCGATGGCGACACCGATGGCCTGTTTACTTCCCCGGGACATTACTTCGTATAGTCGGTTACATCTTAAGAATATATACAAGCGCCGCCTGCCACACCGCGGCGCGATTGTCAATCATTTATGCAAGGGAGTCGCGCAAGCTGGTTTCCTTTCAAACCGTAGGTACTTTTTCTGTGCTATGTAGAGACCGCGCACATCAAAAACCAAGGTTTCGTCGTTCCTACCTAAAATATGACCTTTGGCTTAGCAGGGATAGCAGAATCTTTCATAAAATTTGCAAGGACGTTTGAGTTTTCGACTTATAACCAGCGACATGAGCAGGTGTCGGCACGGAAATTAGCAAATGTGCTTGACGTCACGGAAATTAGCAAATGTGATTGGATGGAACGTCTATGCACATTCTCCCTGGGTGGGACAGTGATGGCTGTGGGTGGGGCTTGTATTTATTCATAGGTTGTAACCGACTAAGTCAGCCAGAAGGTCGTGTCTATGCATGCTTCGTGCACGGCGGCGCAGATGCATTCAATTCGTTTGGTATAAATACAGTGTACACCTCACTTCGGAACTACCTGTTCGCGAAGAAAAACCCAAGACAAAAAAAGGAGATTCAACGTTTGAATTTCTCCTTATTAATGGGCACATGTTTCTCGACCGTTTAAAGCTCCGATACAGGGTAGGCGAAAATAACTCGTCACATTCGTGTGCAGATCTTTTTATTATTTTTTTTCTTCGCCAGGAGACTCGACAATACGGACTATAAAATACGGGAGTCTCGAAACAAACAGGTAGAATGTACTGCATATATACTGCCACACTTGTTTCCAGCTGCGATTCTGCTCAAAGCAACGCGTGGCAGCCGGTAGTTTAATCATAACCGGGATCGAAACTACCTATTTTTTTACTTGACTTGATTTGCCTTGGTTTTTTTGTTCTTTTGTAGAAAACGAAATGAATCCGAACCGAAATGTGTGCCGTGATTTCCGAGCAGAAACTTACCAGGACAAAAATGATGAAACCCTTCCGGGCCAGGTATACGGCCGATGGTTGTAAGCTATTCTGAACGAAATAATATGACTACTGGCACAATCAGTGGTTAATCGTGGCTCGTAGAAGAAAAAAAGAAGAAAAAACAAATGAAATCGATTTGAATAGGTTCGGCAAGCAGTTCTGGTGATTAGTAGAAGAAAATTGCATTTTTCCTACGTGATTTACGGTTTCGCATTGGGAAACTGCACGCTAACTTGAGGCCATCACGTGAGTCCTTGCCAAAATATCAAAAAGTTACTCGGTATCAAATTCTCGGCTATATTAAACGAAGGAATCGAGAATTGCGTTTCATGAGCATCTTGTAATGTACACGCTTGTATGCGTGTAGATGTCACCAAATGCGACGTTTGCGTGCCAATAAGCTTCGACGTGAACCGTTGAAATGGTATTGAGTGCTCTTTATAGCAAACCTATTTCTCGCGCTGTTCTATCGGATACTTTTTGAATGTGGTGCTGACTACAGAAGTGCAATGTATTCAGAGTATTCTGCACACTATACCTATATGGCGTAGGAGATGCCTGGCTGTTGCCGAAGCCTTTGATGCTCTACTTTTCTGTTTTTTCCTTTTTTTTATTCCACTATTTATATCTGTACTCTACTCAGCTCTTTCCTCACTGTCCTCCGGGATACATTATATACAAAGCACGACCGCGGTACACCTAAGGTCGCCACACCTTTGTGTATTTTCACAAAAGCTCTTTCTTTTAGGGGCGAAGCACCTTAGGGTGTCGCTGTGTCGGCGTGCATCGTCGTCTGCTCTCGTGGCGGTCCATTTGCTTGAGCGCAAGAGAGGCCGCCACCGCCTCAGCGCTGACATAGTGCTTGTTGTGTATTGTGCTATATAAGGCCTGTGTCGTGTATAAATTTAAGCAGTGTTTTGCGGAATCTCTTATCCTGTATCCAGTGGTCTCAGCTGGTCGTGAGGCTACGCTGTCACGGCCATGCAGTACGAGACAGGAGAATTTCGATTGCAAGCCTGGACATATATGCGTCTGCCTCCATCCCTCCGCCCCTGCAGAAAGGTGGGTGAAGTACAGAGGAACTGGCAGCTGCGTTGCGAAGTCTCGTATCTTTGTTTCCTGCAGTACTGCATAGAGGGAAAACTCTCGCTGTGCCGCTGTTGCATTCTTGGGAATGTCGGAAGTGGATGGCTTGGCAGTGACGCTTCTATCGAACTTTTTCAATGCCTTGTCTGTTTCGTCCGTCCCGTTGTATGCGCTTTTTCGGAATAATGAACATAATCCAATAAGCTTCTTTCCCGCCAATAATTGCGCACGGAGAGTCACGACACCACTTCGTATGTCACAATGGCTCGTTGTCGACTAACAGGACACGTAAATAGCTGTCCTTCTTTTTAATATTGCACAAAAGAAAATCATGAGGCTTAGTGCATGAGTGTACAATTACATGCATGAAATCTAAAAAAATTCAAGAGCCATTACCCTATCGGAAAAAGGGCGCAAACGATACTTGGCGTGTGCGTGCCTGGCCTTTTACTCTCTTTCTTTCTTTCTTTCTTTCTTTCTTTTAGATGTGAAGCATCTTATGGCGGAGTTCAATCCGGTGGTGGTGGTGTGCGGCGTGACCACCCTTACTGCGCATGCGTAAACCCTCCCCCACACCTCCTCTCCCCCTTCCCCTCTCCACTTCTCCGCCCCACTCCCTTTCCTCTTTCTCCTCTCCACTCCTCCTCTTTCTTCCCCTCTCCACTTCCCCTCTCCCCACCCCTCCCGACTTTCCCTCCCCTCTCCCCTCCCCCTCTGAAACGCGGGCTCGACATGCCGAAACACTGCTTCGCATCGCCTCATGGTCCCCTTTAGCGAGAGATGGTGTGAATTTCTTTCTTTTTTTCTTTCTTTCTTTCTTTCTTTCTTTCTTTCTTTCTTTCTTTCTTTCTATCTATCTATCTATCTATCTATCTATCTATCTATCTATCTATCTATCTATCTATCTATCTATCTATCTATCTATCTATCTATCTATCTATCTCATCGCGTAATGCTCCCTCCTGATTTTTCCTTCCTCCATACGGGGAATGGGACCTTGATCCACGTGCTTCGCAGCGCAATATTTCAGTTGCTAGAGGGCAGGAGCGACGGTCATGCGTTGATATCGAGGCAACAATGAAATGTCGCAACGTGAAATGGCAAGTGACCTCATTGAAAGATCAGACTGCCATATCAGAAACGGCTGATCGTCGATAACCCCACGATAAAGAGAGCATCAGTTATCGGAAAATGGCGCAGACAAATGCGCATGTGAGCGGCGAACCTTCGAGGGCCGCACGCTCGCCGGCGCCGGGATTCTCGCATAAATCAATGCCGCTACCGACGTCTGTACCTCACAACAAGCTTCGCTTGAAAAGGTACGGCGTGCCTTTAAAGAAAGAGGAGTGAGGACATGGTCTGCGCTCGCAGCATGTGTGGCAGTTTGTCAACGGATGGTGTTTTCCTTGTCTTGCTTTTGCTCAGTATTTCATGAAACTTGACGAACAATGTACTAAGGGTGAAATGAAAACTTCTTACTCCGCATTTATTATAGGAAAGCTTCACCTGTCCAGACATGGCCATGACGCTGCTCGCTTTCAAAACCCAAAGAGGGTTAAAAAACGGTATCAGTTTCATATAAGCAATGTATTCGTGTACCACATTTGCGCACATGAGATGCTTGGATGAATACAGTTTACAAAAGCGTGATTTTTGGTGCAATGTTACAGACTGGTGAATTTCGTACTTTCATTTTTTAGTCACCAATCTTTACATATGTTCACGATGCTATACAAAATTTTCATATTTTCTAGAACGTAGTGTCTCTCTAAAGCATACGTCAGCAAACTCACTCATGAGTCGACTCACTCAGACTCACTCAGACTCAGATCGAACCGTGAGTTCAAGCCTGAGTGAGTGCGAGTGAGTAGTATTTTAGTGAGTGTGAGTCCGAGTGAGTCAAGCTGAGAAACATTTTAGTGCGCCTGAGTCCGGGTGAGTCCGGTTAAGGGAAAACTTTGGTGAGTCTGAGTTCGAGTGAGCCCTAAGGGCAAAATATAGTTCATGAGTGAGACTGAGTGAGCTCCACATTTTTTGCCGACCTACGCTCTAAAGTGCAATATACGAATTAATTCAAATCGGTTGAATGGTTGTCTATGAAAGCTTTTCGACGTGTGTCTGCAGAGGGACATCGGATTGCCCCGAGCTGAAGCGTGTACAACTGCTGACGTGCCACGCACGTCGCAGATGCCGCGCTATAAAGACTGGAACCAAGACACGACTGCAGTTCTTCTACTTCCAGGACACCATCGCATGCGTGCTTCAGGCTGAGTTAGGCGGCACAGGGAGGATGTGAAACTGAGTTTGGTTCTATTAACGTGGTCGCATTCACAAATCTTCGTGTCGTAAGTTAGGACAGAAATTGGACGACCGAATACACTAATATCGTGAACAACGTCACGGTTGGTTTACATCTGGGGCAGGATAACGAACTACTACTCCGTCTCGTTTTTGTTGAGTTTTGCCTAATGTCAAATTTGCGTCACCGCCAACGCAAGCATAGGTGGGAACCAACGACTTTTTCTGAAGACTCGTATCAGACCCTCGTCGTGGTTACAGGGAATCCCTTTTCTTTCCTTAAAAGAAAAAATAAATAAAAACCGTACAACACTGCCTGCTCTGACAAAATTTTATTATCTAGCCGGCTGATATGACTCGATAAGCGCGCAGAAGTCTAAACGGTTTATACTCCATTTCATACATCAGGTGCAACGGCGCGTAAGCTATGCAAGCGATTCGGTCAGCAAAACGTGCAAGTCCGCGCGCCTTGCGCTTGGATGTCGTCGTTGTATACGTGGCCTCCGCTATTGGCTTCGGCTGCGCGCTACCGGAACTAATAGCGGAGGCCACGACACAAAAACAAAGAGACGCTAAGCGATTCAGAACAACCTATTGACAACCGTACAAATAACGGAGTTTGTTTATTTCTAAAGCACAAAGCATATTCAGTTATAACTCAGTCTAAAAACGAAAAAAAAAATCACATTACGGGTTGCAAAATCATTGAACTATTTCTTGGTGCGAACGCATTTACTGCAAGGAGTCTAGCTTCCATAGCGTTGCACTGATGTATGAAACGGAGTGAAGTCATACTTATGCGCAAACAAATTCACCTTTGCCAGCAGCTACCAGTAACCGCTGCCAAAATGATCAACAGGCAGCCATCTTATATTCCGTTTGAAAGAGGGCACTGTCCGGCTATTCCGTGAAAGTGTAGATTTGGTTTGGCATATAAATGGTCTGTTTAGTGCGTACACGTCATTTTGTCGTAGTGAGTTCTCAAGGTTTCTTGACGTCACCTGACAGGCAGACGGTTTTAGCGCCGATCGAAAATTTCTGACCAATAACGAAGAGCTAATGGCGAGGAAGCTGCAATGCCATAACAATTTATTGTGTTTTTTTTTTACTGACATGATGTAAGGAGATGTTGGCGCACAAATAAGGCGCCGGCTACTCCTTAGCTCATGGAGTACATAGGGTCCAAATTTCTAATCACAATTAACCCGCAGTACAAACAATATGCAACTTAGTATTATGCTAATCGTGCATAAGCAGATATTATGCAATGGGGCGTTTTCTTGGCTCTTGTGACATCGCGTGATGCACAAGCGCTGTGAGTAGGGCCCAGAATAAGTATGGCTTGCACTGACGTCCCTGAAGCAGCCACGTTGAAGCACCAACATGGTGGTACGCGAACACTGTGATGTCACGTTAGTGTTATCAGTACATCGTATGCTGGTTCCTTCCTTATTCATGCACAGAGGCCCAATAACGTTCCAGCGACGTCGGTATCACACTGAAGCAGGTTAATAGCAGCGTGATTATACTGCCTTGACGTCACCTAAATTGGAGCCGTGTTGTAGTACGTCCATGACGTCACGCGCAAGCTATCAATATTTCGTCCAATCACGGAGAGTTAGCGAGGAACACGGCATACGGAATGTGTGTACGCCATTCCGCCCCTGCTTACGAATATTTCTAATGTAAGAGCTTTGTGTGTGTGTGTGTGTGTGTGTTTAAGGGGTAGGGGCAGGGGGATGCGCTCGTATGGGATTTTACTAGGAAATGGGTGCTAGTCTATTGTGACGTATGCATTGTGACATGGAACGCTTTTCAGAACTTGCTCATGGTTGACGCAATAACCGTAGAGAGTTAGCATGATGGAAGCAGAAAGGTCACATGCATTTCCTTGTCTTGCGTCTGTCGATTTCTTGCGTTTCTTTAAGCTGCTGTTTTTTTCTCCTTTTCCTAACTGGTCGATTCTGTTAATTAGTGTACATAAAGTACTACCACCACCTCTCACATACGTACTTTTCATTAACGCATTCAGACTGCCAAGCCATCTGGTAATACGTTTAAGAACCACAAAGTACTTGCACTTCAGAGCCGTCCATTATACGTCCGGAGATTTAAGGCCTCGCATATTGATAACCGATGTCTTTGGTTATCGCAAAACAACAGAAGTATACTTGGCGTTGTTTCCACAAACATGTTGTAAACGGAAGACTACGTAGCCGCAAATTATAGTCACTGGGATCGCAGTCATAAAATGTTATTTTGTAAGAGCCTCCTGCCCTTGTCCGAACGGCTATTCATACGTAAGATGCCGCTTACAAAGTGGTCAATGCATATAAGCCCAGATTAATGGTATCAGTAAACCCAACAAAGAGATTGAAGCTATGAAAAACACGGAGAAACTGTGCTTTTTTAATTACACCGTCAAATAAATCTCAGAGTACAATTAAACTGAGACTTATCTGAGGATTCGTGATCAAGGAATATACCCAAAAAGAAGGCGACTGCCATCTGTGGGATCCCACAGCTTTTACACACGTTGTTTATTCTCGTTGATTGCCGCATATCACAGTTCGTGCTTGCCGAACGGTAAGGCACAAAGAAAGTACAGGGTGCTTTGGGTCCATGCTATGTGTAAGAATTCTAATCACTTCTTATCACCCCTCGCAGTGACTCGTCAATACCAACAGTAACGAAGGCATCACTCTAGCCAGTTAGAAAGGACAAAAATAATGAGAAACTAAAATCCTCGTTAGAGTGGTAAAGATACGAGTTTCATCGCACACTATATATGGACCCTGCAAGGGGGCATGCATATTGTGAGCGACTGAAGCTTGGTCACAACAATATAGGTGACGAATCGTACAAGACGCGCCCCTTAAAGCTCCCAATATAAGTGAATGACAGCAAATCGCAAATGCTCTTTATCGGCAAATTTTACAAAGTATGTCTTACGCGATGAGGAGTAATAGATGCACGTTCCTTCTAACCGACCACGGCCGCCGTGAACCGACACACAGCAGCCAACCGTTTTTCCATTTGAAAGATCAAGCGAAATGGACGTCCCCAACATCTAACACAACCACTACGCTCTCTCACTCTCACTCACTAATTGTCAAATTTCGGTAACATTACAAACAAATCAAATAACTAATTAGAATTATGCACACAATGTACCGGGTAGTCCTGTCGCAATTTTACCACTGAAATGTTGCAGTTTAGATGCTATAACTTCCTTGTCGAAACGTATAGCAATTGCTCACGAACTGTAAAGAACAAAAACTCGCCGAGCTAATACGTGATTACGTCACGGCATAGAACACAACGGAGGTGTAGAGACGCACAGCCACAATGTAGGATTTCGGGCTTTCACCTGACGATGAAGACTTCGAGCCTTTTGGCGGGCTGTGCGAGCAGCGAGTTGATGCGGGCCTCGGTCAGATCCTGGACGTTGTGCTTCCCCACCTGTATGATGAGGTCGCCTTCGTGCATCCCCTGCAGCGCCGCAAGACCCCCGTCGGCCACCTGCGTAGCAACCCGGATGATCTTAAGTAAAGCAAGGTATGTATGGGGCTTGCTGCGCGTTATTCATGCGTGGAAAGACGTGAACCCAGATGTGCAGAGCCTCTTTATTCGCTCACTATGTGACCACCACATCTGTTTTTCTATTCGAATAATTTGATACTCCTGCGCAACCACGTCCCAAGCTTGCTTGTATCCGGTGTATAAAACCGTTTACTCTCAAACGCAAGTGTAGGTGCCCCGTAAGCAAGTTGCTGCTATCCGTCCACAAGAGGTATACCTTATTCAGTGCGATCACTGTGGTATCGAAGATGCTTATGTGGATCGTTTATTCATCAATGTCTGCTGTAGCGTCTGACATAACCCTACATCGTCTACGCATAGACGTATAGCATACACGCCTCACTATACTTTCGCCGCATCAAACGGAGATTGTCCCAACAGTGCAATCACTGTGGTAATTCCGACGCATCAGTAGAGTATGTCATCAAGGATTGCCCGCTGTACAAAGAACAGCGTGTTCAACTGCGTGATCGGTTAAACATATTTGATAGATGACCCCTTACACTGATCTCGTACCGTGACCACGCCCTGACAACCACAGACGTGCAGTGAGCGCGCTTCGCGATTCTTCAAACCTAATGAACTGCCTGCAACTGACATTAATGCTTATTTTCATCGTCTTGTGATATTAACGGATACATCTCGTGGTTATTTTGCCTGTAAATGCAGGTAAAATATTTGTTTAGACGCTATCCGCGGTAATCCGGATGGTCTGGGTGACCGCCCTAAGACATTCGTCGTACGCTGGCGTCTCTATGTGTACATAGTGGTCTAGATTATTTTCTTCCTTCATTTTTGTTCTTCCTTTTCTCACTTCTGTGTTACTTCGCTATAAATTTCATGATGTTGGGATAGCCGGCTCTAACTCAGCCTGCCTTCCCATAATTTTACATTTAAATAAATAAACGTCACAATTAGAGGACGATATCTTGCGACCGTCTCAACATCGTGGATGGACGTCATTTTTTCTGTTGCCAATGCATTTGGGCCTTCGTCATGCGCCGCTTAAAAGAAACGCGCTATAAAGCCAGCCGTGATTCTCTTGCGTTAATCCCTGTACTGTAGACATTTAGGATTTTTTTTTTTTTTGCGTTGCATCCACACGTCGTCAAAGTGATGCGTTTCAACCCCCCGGCCCTGTTTCCTGCAGCGCTTATTTTAAGCATTCGTGTCACCATGAGCAAAGACCACGCAGCGTGCTATATGACACAACAGTCGGCAACAGAGCCAGCCTAGTCAGCACTGCTTCGAATTCCATCGCCTACTATCGCTTCGCTTTCAAAAATTATCTTGTTTTCAACAAAACCTGAAAGAAGGAAACCGGGCGGTGCAATTGCACGCATTTCTCACAAGGCTAAATCCGCCTGCAACTTATACAACATCCCAATCCTCCTCCTCCCCCTCCTCGAGTTACTATGTCGGAAATGTCACATTATTTAGCCACGTGGAGATCCAGCAGAAGCATTAAATACCTTCTCGTAACGTGATAGCTTTTTCGAGCGATTGAAATCACCGCAGAGAAGCGGCACGTGGACAGACGTCGCGCTCTGAGAGCAGTATTATTTTGCTTCTGCTCGATCGAAGAATTGGGATAGCCGCTGGCTGACGGACAAGAAAACTTTCACAAAGAAAAAAAGTTATACTAATTATTTCATTTCTTTTCTCCGCGAGCACGCGATCAAGCCTTACGTAAGGTAGTTATATGAGGCATGCTGCGCGCTATAGTGAGTCCATATGACCAGCTGGTGGGCTCCTTTTCCTCAGTAGCAGCACAGTTGCAGTCTTAGGAATGTGACTGGGTGAAAAAGTTGCTCGAAGATTAAAATTTGTGTTCATGCCTGCCGAGAATCTTCCGTCAGAGAGTACGTCCAAAAGAGTCCCATGCCGGGCTTTAGAATGAGTACTGATATCATATTTCCGACTCTGCTTTATTTTTACTTTTATAACGTTTTTCTTTGCTTGGGGGGGGGGGGGGGGTTAAATGAATGTCCGGCGGGACCTTGAAACCGTAGAGAAGAAATACTGGCAAACCTCTGAGTAAATCATTTCACATAATAGCCATTCTGCGGTCAGTTTCGGTTTCATTCCCCGGGAGGTTCCTGTGCCATGACTTGTATTTCTATATCTATATGCGAAAATTGTGAAAATGTAGGCTTCGTTAAGGCCGGCTATTACAAAATGATGAAATCGATACTAAGCTAAGAAATAGCTAAGAAGAAAACACAAGTCAAAAGCACTCAGCTTGCATATAATCGCAAGCGAAGAAAAAATCCCTTTGTATGAGCAGAGTCCGAAGCATATAGGGCGGTCACTCATAACACCGCGGATAGGGACCGCAGAAATATATTTCGTTCACTTATAGACAAGATGATCATGAAGTTGGTCCGGTAAGAAGGATATAATGAAGACAAATAGTAAATGCAGCTTGAAACAGTCCACTGGGAATGCGCTCAAATATCGCAAAAAGCACTCACACCTCTGGGCATGGCCACTGCTCCACCACACTGCTCAATGTGAGGGGTCATCTATCCAGGATGTTCAACCAATCACGCAGTCGAATACGCTCTTCGTCATATTGCGGGCACTCGACGATAATCGGCACTTTGAGCGTTTCTAACTATCTGTCTATCTATCTATTTCGCTGCCTAAGTATGGGTGCTTTCATAGTCGCCTACCTAACTTGTAATAATAATATTTGGGGTTCAACGTCCCAAAACCAAGATATGATTATGAGAGACGCCGTAGTGGAGGGGTCCGGAAATTTCGACCAAATTTCCGGAGCCCTCCACGCTTAACTTGGTATATACCTTAAATTGGCATAGGGAATTATGAATGTATGACACGCATGACTGACAGGTCGTGATATGAATAATATGATATGACTGTCCCGTACGTCATGACACCCTTTCCCACAGTCACGTGTGGCGTATACCCACATACCACAGCCCGTGGTATGCGGGTATGATCCACATGTGATTCACAGTCTATATTAGCCGAGGACTGTGGAAATAGACACTGAAAACTTTAAAAGTCCTTTTGCGTTGATTAATCAAGAGAAAGAATGTTTGTTATAGTTGACGATTTTAATGTAGCAGACAAACACTGATAAACGCGCTGCAACGATCATTAGCCAGCAACCACGCGGTACAGATCGTAAATAAATGTATTACATCAACGCTTGCCTAACGTCATTTGTGGGGGTGGTGCTTGTCTAGCGTCAGTTATGGCGGCAGTGTTGGCTATCCGCTTTATACAATGTAATAAACATTACATATGCACTCCTATGATTCAGAAAGCTACAGTCTATAGCGTTGCTCTTCTATGACTCAGCAAGCTACACTCTGGAGCGTTGCTCGTCCCTGCGGGAATACGCCAACGAACGCTGCTTACAATTCGTTTCCATAAAAGTGACGTCTGTGCTGTAACGTGAGCGCCGACATTAGGTTGGACTACAAGCTACCCAACGAGAACGGATAACTGAACTAGTTTGTGGGAACTCATGTTAAGGCAGGTAGCGTAAAGAAACACGGACACGCTTGTCCCGTGTTCTTATTCTTCGCTTGTGTCCGCGCAACGGAAAGCTCACCGGTCAGAGTGTCTAATCACGGAATGGCAGCGTGGAAAACGCGGCGAAACATTTGTAATCAGAATTTTTCCATCTGCGGATATGCTGCAAACAGTGAGCGCGAGAGCGGTTAGTGTTCGAGCGCGGTGAGTTACTGCGCATGCGTGCACTCCACAGCGCATGCGCCGCGGCTCGACATGGCTACTGGCGGCCGCGAAGGCAGCGCCGTTTCTCACCGTGCAGCTCCTTTTACCTTGTAAGCAGCACAGAATTGAGTGGGACTGAATAATAATATAAATACTCTAACTTTCAGGACTAATTATGGCACGCATGACAGCATCAGACTACGTACAGTAAAGTGATCGACTTCATAATGAAGCTTCAAGGCTTTTTTTTATTGATATGATATATAAGGAGATGTTGGCGCACAATTATGGCGCCGGCTACTCCTTAACCCTTGAGTGAAACTTGAACACATATCTTAAAGTAAAACATACAAGGCAGTTCATGGAAAATAGAACACTCGGGCACAAATATGCAAAAACACACTTATAGGCACATATCACAACAAAATGATAAAGAAATATTCCAAAGTCAGCGAATGAAGTCTCTGATAATGTCCGTCGTTAATATTTGGTCAGACCAGCACAAAAACAGTAGAGCACACGTCTGTTCTTTAAGAAGATGTATTCGCTCGTGTGTGTACATAACAGTCGATACGTCATTCACTTCAGCACACACATATGATGGGTGTCATATGAGACTGCGCATAATAAGTTCGTTATTTCTTAGTACTTGTCAGTAATGCCGCTGTCTTGTAAGAAACGTGTTAACGCTTTTAAAGCGTGCGTCTGTAAAACTCCAGTTGGCCACGGGCCCAGAAGTTTCCTCATGCTAAACGGTCTGTGGCCTAATGCCAACAGTTCCGATTTAAGACGGCGTCGCGGCGTGTCATGATGTGGACAGTCTGTGAGAAGGTGACATACGTCTTCATCTATAAATCCACATTCGCATTCGGGAGTTTCAGCTCTACCAATTCTGTGCAAAAAATGTTTTGTGTATGCGGTGCCTAGCCTCAATCGGTGAATAAGAGTTCCCAAACTTCTATCTAATGCTAGCGTAAATTTGAATTCAATGAATGGATCGATGTGATATAAATCACAGCTCTTTGTACTTTGGTCAAACCAAGCAGTATTGCTCATTCTGAAAGTTGTAGCCTTTATAATACCACGCAATTCATTTTTAGAAATTGGTAAAGGAATAGTAACATCTTTACGATGTGCTTGTCGTGCCGCTTCATCGGCAGCTGTGTTTCCAGGAATGTTGCAATGGCCAGGTATCCACTGGAATTTGATTTCATGTTGTGCCTTGCTTGCTTTGGTGAGCTCTTTCAGCGTTTCGTATGTCATGCTATCACTAATTACTGTCGTGTTTGTACTCGAGAGTGATCTTAATGCGGCCTGTGAGTCGCTGAAAAGTACCCATTTTCTCGCGTCTGCTGCCGAGTTTATAAACTTTATAGCATACAGAATAGCGAAAAGCTCAGCTGTAGTAGATGACGTCGTGCGACATAATTTAAATGATTCCTGAATATTGAGCTGTGGTATGATAAATGCCGATGTTGAAGACGTTGTGGTACTTGAGCCATCTGTGTAAACCTGTATGTACCCTGGATACCGCATAAGGCTCTTCCGCTAGGCTGAGCGACATACCAGTTTTTGTTACTTTTACACACGATTTAAAAATATAAATCCTACTCACAACGCTAAAAGGATGCTGGAATCGGTCACTATATTTTACTGACTTTTCATTTATACCAGGATCTAATCCCACGTTCTGGCCAGTTGTCGGTCCCTTTAACATAAGCTACCCTATACACGCAGCAGTGTAGTCGACGTGCCTGGGAAGCCCACGATATGCATGCAACTACTGAATTTAAACAAACACGTCGATCAACGACGTAAGACTTAGCTCAAAGAAAACAAAACGTGACATAGAAGCTATTCGCTGACTGTTTCGCATGAAATCAATTTCCATGCACAATGCGTGGGATCTGTCAGAATTTTCTCATACACTTTTATATTCCTTTAAGTTATAATTTCTCCACACAGATCAAAAACTACATATAACGGCCCTTATTTCTTCCTTGTCTTTAATATCCGTTGGTTCCATATGTGGTTGCGTCTAGCAAAAACGACTCCTCAGATCGATTCCCATTCTTCTTGTTCAAGAACAATCTGGACACAGCGACGGCAAACTCACAGAATACCAATAGAAGTTAGCGCAATGCACTCAAGGTGCATCTATAGGCTTGCGGCACGGAATCGAGGAAACTATAGGCGTACGTGATTCAACAACTGCTCTTGAAACATAAATTGCGGGATACAAAAATGAAATTCAGCATGGAAAAAAGTAAGGCTCACAGACACGGACGCAAGAGAAGGGAGACAGACAACATAAACGCCGAGCTTCCATTGTCAGCTTCCGGCATGGAATATCACACATAGAGTCAGCCTGAGAACTCAGACTAGTAAATTCGCATTGAGGACGCAAAGCGCCCACTGTCATGACTAATAAGTGATAGTCTGGAAACGAAAACAGGCTGAATGTTTCCCTGCGCCTTTTTCGTGGCCAGTATGCAATCGTGGTTCTCAAAAACACACTTGAAAGTACTTCAATCCAAGCCTATTGGGCGTGGTGAAGGCTGATGTCTTTATCATGCTGATAAGTTTTGATAATAATTGCTGAGGTCTTTCGTACCAAACCCACGACATGATTATGAGGGACGCCGTAGATGAGGGCTCCGGAAATTTCGACCGCCTGGGGTTCTTTAACGTGCACCTAAATGGTCCTCCAGCATTCCGCCTCTATCGAAATGCGGCCGCCGCGGCCTGGATTCGATCCCGTGACCTTCGGGTCAGCAGTCGAGTACCATAACCATTAGACCACCGTGGCGGGTCTATTGATAAGCTTTATTCGGGACTTTTAATGACCCACGCAAGAGGTGGCGTTGTGCAAGATTTCCTGAATATTTCTAGCGGCCTGTACGCTTTACAATTAGAATATTGTTAGTGCGGTATAGAAAGAAAACTCAGTTTTGTGTGTTTCTCCTACTAATTAGCTATATAGACACTTGGAAAAATATATTTAACTCACTCAAAACGACTTCTAATAGTGCTTCGTTAATCCTCTACGCCTACGGCGCATCCATCTCCCATATATAGAAGTTGAATGAACACTTCGAAAATCCACGGTGACTTCAATTTGTCCCTAATTCATTGCTGCATTTTCGCAATCTAGATGAAATATAGTAACTATAGAGCAGCACGGAGCCACCAGTTCACTTTTTTTTTCTTTTTTTTTTCCCTTCTGTTCTCGAAAGAAGCGCATTGGATCCCTTTCTAATTGGTCCTTTCTTATTGACTTCGTTTAGGGAAAATCAGGTAGCACGCGCAGATAATGACGTCACCGAGTGTTTCACCAATCAAGAATGGCGGCAGGAATATGAAAAAAACGCAAAAAATTCAAGCGCTTTCTGGGTGCCCCTGGTCTGTTTTCAATGGTTTCTTTGGAGTACTTTGAAGGAATGGAGGGAAAGAGGGGCGGAGGGGGCTTGCTGCTCGTGGCATTATTATTTTTCCCACTTGAAGGCAGCAGAGTCCGGGGCTTTTGTTTGCAAATAAGGTTTATATGAAACGTTTTTGTTTTCTAAGTTCACTGAGATATTTGAACTTCATGCGAAGTATGATTGGTGGTGTGTTTCAAGTTGTTTTTATTGATCGATCGATCGATCGATTGATTGATTGATTGATTGATTGATTGATTGATTGATTGATTGATTGATTGATTGATTGATTGATTGATTGATTGATTGATTGATTGATTGAACGTCTGCCTTATTTACTCGTTTCATCGTTTTAAGCCGGGCTGTATATTTGCTGTGCATTAATCGTACGCCTTAGCGAGAAGTTAGAGCGGGAATCCCGCGTGATACTGTGCTTTCCTACGGTGCATTAGGTTTAATTAACATAAAAGGAAATTTCCCCTGTTGTGGAGTAAAATCTTCAATCCGTGACTCTCGGATTTCCAAGTGTAGTATACAATGAGACATCACGGAAGAATACAACTTAGTGATAACTGCTGTCGCTGTCGCTCCAGACAGGGCGGATTGGCCGCTCGGTGCGAAGGGTGCTTTTACGTGTGCCTGGCTGCCGGCATATCTGTCTGTGTGTCGCAGTCAGCGAGTAGTAGTGCCGGAACGCGCCGCGGTATATCGATGTGCACATTTGCGGCCGGGGACACCTGACAGTGAGGCCAAACGAGCGAGACAGAAAGACCGGGAGTCGCTGTCGTTCTTGCGGTGATGCGACAGAGCAAAAGTCTTCTCTATCTCTCTCTCTTTTACGTTTCCTCACAGAGTTGTCACATGGTGTCTCATCAGAGTGCCCACGCTGTCGGTCGAAATGAAAGAAGAAGAAAAAACACTGCTTCTTTTTATTTCTTTTTTTTCTTTTGTACTCGCTCTTCGCTGGAAAGCATGGTGTAAATGTCTCTTCAACGCAATGAAGGGTGACGCCGTCTCTTTGTAAAACAGCAGCCCGTGCTTTCATCACGTCTTCGTTTGTTAGCGTGACTGTTGGAAGCTGTCCGCCGTCCGGCCGTCACATCTTGGCGTTGCTGTTCACATTCTTATCTCACAGCTCTCTAAAAACAGTTGCTCGCAGTTCCTTTGTTTTTTTTTCTTTCTCTTCGTTCAAAAGCCCATGACGAATTCGTTTAGCAATTACTGACCGACCCAATAAGTTTACATATTGTTATTTCAGAAGTGAAAGAACATTTCATCGTAGACATATAGCCACGGTGCGTAGACTGGTGGCCATGGGGGTAATTTTAGCATAGGTATAAGCACCGATATCGAATGATTTAGTATTTTAATCACGCAATAAAGTCGCTACATCGCTGCTGACCGCATCGGCGCGTAGTGGCGCTCGCCAGAACTGTTGCGGGCGGAAATGACGACGATGCGCGCCAGCCTATGATTGGATAAATGTAACGTTAGGAGTGATCGTGGAGTGGCATCAAAGTCGAGATTACTATTGGGTTTCGTTTTTGTTTTATGTGCTTTTTCAATGAACTCCAAATAGACGCCGTCGCAACAAAAAAGATCACTACAACCACAAAGCACGACAGAGGCACTGCACTGGCTGCCATTTCGCCTCTGGTTTTTTTGCCTGCGCCGGTCGGATGTCCATACGAAACGCTTCTTTTTCTTCCCTCTTTTTGCGTCTGTACGTTTGCGAGCTGCCTCTTTCCGCGCGTGCGGTAAGCTCTTGATTGTTTTTGAAGCGGTGCAAGTAATCCTCTTCGTTGAATGGCCTTGTAATTCGTCGGGCGGCTCACCGAACAACCCGCGTAGGGGCGACCGTGTTTCATCGCCCTTGCCGCTCCACAAACTCCCTTCTAAGAATGATAGGAGGGAATGACATGGAATGTCGTTGTAAGGAACAGCAGACAAAGCCTCGCCAGCCTCAGTTCGAAGCAGTAACGCCCGCTCAATTTCTGACAAGTCAGGCGTCAGGCACCACATTTATTACCATGGCAACGACGTCAACGATACGTTGGAAAGGACAAGCAACAATGGTGTGCAAGCTTCCCCTACGTAGGAGCTTTCAGCTCATTTCATTGGGGCTCTCTGAAACGTCACAGGGCGAGTGAAATGCGGTCATGTGACCCCGCGAAAATCGAGTTAAGGACCCTTTTCTTGTATCTCGAATATTCTAGATCGAATAACTTCGGAGTGCGTGCCGCTATCGCTGCCGTTCTTGCTGCACTAGCCTGTCCGTACTGCAGTCTACGCAACCCACGAGTAAAAAATCGGGCTTTGAAGAGTGTTGGAGGGCCCCTTTAACGTTTGTGGTTCGTGTCTTAGAAGATGTGACAGCTGCGCAAAAGCACAGCTGCCGTCTTTCGCATCTGCATTTTGTTCTAGCTCGAGGGGAACATTTGAGCGAAGGAAATTAAGGCAGTGGTATGCGTGAGTTGGTACAGTTCAGTGATGACGGCGATCCGCGCCCTGGGTGAGCAAAGAACATGACGACTTAGAGGTCCTTTGTCCCTTGTTCGCATAGTGCGCGGATCACCAATAAGAAAAAAAAACACGTAAAAATAGCAAGATTTAAAAGGAAATAATCTCAGTTCTGAGCACAACTCCTTCAACTGTTATGATCTATAGTCGCTTCCGACGGGCGTGGCCTTGTCTAGCTTCCGAGCCCTCATGAAGTTTATCACGTCAACCAGCCGCACAGTGCACGCTGGATGTATCGCATTCGCAAAGCTAGACGGAGCTCGGATTCGGTGAACTTAATTTTGACTGCAACGAGCTGCGCTCTCGTATAGCTTCACTGACAATTAATGAGAATATAATTTCTTTAGCCAGCGTGAAGACTTTTAGATGGGCAATGTATTTGACCGGTGACGTCGCCCACACACACACATATGCGCGCGATTGACTTCAGCGTAGCGCGTAATGCACACAGGATAATCACAAACAAAAGTGTTCGAAATGTTCCGACTGGTGGTATTCGAACTCTAGGCTTCTATTGTATCGAGGCCTGATGCTGTAGCCACATCCGTGCAGCCGCATGCGCCATCAGCCTTTCCGCAACGCCGATGGTTTTGTCAATAATTTCCTTCGCGCGAGACAGCGCGTTGTGAAGCTTGACTCCTGTTCACAGCCATGGTGGAGTATTGTCAAGTCAACGTTATACTATTCGCAGTGCCAATAATAATTGATGCCCAGCAGGTGCTCCGCTGATAAGCTCCAGGACACGGATTCGATTACCGGCTGCACTTCCATGGGGGCAAACTGCAAATACACCCTTGCACTAAGATTTAGGCGAACGCTAAATAACCCCATGTAGTCAAAATCCGGAGTTTCCCATTACTGCACGCCTCATAAATATTGTGTTCTTCGCACGTAAAACACCAGAATTTAAAGATACTTGACACCACTCGGTTTCTGCGGCAGTTTTTCTTATGCAAACGAAAAACTGGATTTGTAAGGAAACCACACGAATAAACTTGAGCCATAACATATATATAGTGCGATCCACTCTGCAAGACGCGCGCGTCATTTACATGTATACGCGCGCGCTGTCCTGCATAGCGCACGCGCACGAGGCATCTCGGGGCTGCGCATCGCAATAGCGGATCACACATCCTGCTTCGCTGAAATGTCCTGAAGGATTAAGCAAGGAGTCTTACACAAGGTTTCGGAACTTTGGCAAAGTAGGCGTACCGGGCGAGCGTGCTAGTTCTCGCAGAGTTCATTATTCATGCAGTTCTAATGTAATTCCCGTTTCCTTGAAGACCTGTTGCAGAGTTACCCGTACGCGACCAAGACTACCTTCGGCCACTCAGCGCACGTTCTGTTAGCCCGATGACTCAGTTTAGACTCAATTCGAGAGCTCGATGCTGATTTGGGAAAGCAAATTAAGTAAGCACTACTTTTCCTAAGACGGATGCAACAGGTGTGACGCACAGCCCGGCGTGCAGGTTCAAAAATAAGTTCGCCATTCTTTCATCAGCCGTAACCGCCGTGGTATAGCTTATACAGCGGCTCATGTGTTAAGCTGCTATGCTCCAGGACATGAGTTCGACTCCCAGTCACGGTGACCGCATTTCGACGGAGTCGAAATGTACAAACACCCGCGTGCTTGGATTTAGGTGCACGCTAAAGAACCTCAGGTGGTCAAAATTATTTCGGTGTCCACACTGAGTCGTGCCCACGCATAATCATATCTTCGTTTTGGCACGTCGAGCTCCAGAACTTAACTGATCTCGCCAGGCGTTCTGTAACACTACAGACCCGCGCTCGCAAGCTACAGCGCCTCACCGATATCGCAGTGCAGTGTTTCAGAACTAACGCAGGCTGTCTTTCGGTTCTGCAAACAATACACTACGAGAAAGTGCCGTCCCTTCTGTGCACACACACACACACACACCTTCCACGCGTTCTTTTGAACCGAAAGTCTCGACTGGTGGCTGGTTCCCA
This sequence comes from Rhipicephalus sanguineus, assembly GCF_013339695.2. Taxonomy (NCBI): domain Eukaryota; kingdom Metazoa; phylum Arthropoda; class Arachnida; order Ixodida; family Ixodidae; genus Rhipicephalus; species Rhipicephalus sanguineus. The sequence goes on along the minus strand of NC_051176.1, from coordinate 113,992,390 downwards.
TCCTTCTTGCACTCCTTCAGCCCATCGAGTTCGTTGTCATAAATTTGTTATGTCTGATATTAGCCCTCGTCATGCTTACCCTGTACAACGCTGACCGCTGCTTGTCAACCAGCGAACACGGAGATAGACTGTTTGTTTACAGTTTTGTTGTTTTATTTTAATTTATTTTATTTTAATCTTACATTTCAGTTCTTACATACCTCAATTTTCATCAATTGCAGGAGCTGTCACGCTTTCAAGCGAACAAACTGATGAAACATGTATGCATGCGAAAAAAAATTTTCTAGGAGAGGTGAGAGGACCGAGTAATAGGGGAAATTTTGGAATATTTATCAATGGACGGATATGTTACAAGCTAGCTTCCCTTAACATTGCGGTAGACATGTGCACCAATGTGTCCGTGATGTTGACATATAAGTGTGACGTGAACGATGCTTGTTTATAAAACATTTTTTTTTTTACTTTTAATTTCTGTAGTTACGCTGAAGCCCTTTATAAGTGGCGGTGTGTAGCTACTTCGCGATCAAAACCGCCAGTTGGCAGAATGCGCGCACACAATATAATGTACGGCTGTGTGCTGTAACTAACTACACTGGTGAACAGAGAGTTGCTTTTTCTTGGTGAAAAAATGAGAAAGAAAACAAGAAAGGGGTAAGGCTTTATTACAGTTCACTACATAACTAAAAGAAGAAGAAGAAAGGCTATTTATAGCACCGCAGGAATTCGCATGCATAAACAGCGCCTCGCAGTTCACGCAGCTATTTCAGACGCCCTTACGTCAATGAACGAAATTTTGCTAAAATCGCAGACAGTATTTCCTAAAGCCGAAATCCTCCCACCGGTGTTTCCAGCTCTGCGGCTTCGCCGCATTGTCCCTCGTTACAGGTGTGAAGTCAGCGCGCAGGCGACCATCTCAAAATAGAGCCGGAGAGAACAAGCCCCTGTGAGCTGTTGCAACGCTTGTCCCATCCACAATTCCTCTGCTCATGCAATATGTCCCGTCGCAGAGTGCAGGTATAATTAACCGCGGGACCGGGCAAAAAATGTGAAAGTAACCTGCTTCCGGCTGCTTGATTTTTTTTTGCTTGTTTCGGGGTAGATCTTGATAAGTTATGTTCTTAATAATACCCTCCTATAATAATGGTTTTACAACTGTACCTACTCACTGCGGTTAGGCTAATTAAGTAGCGCCGCGTTAAAAGCCGTATAGATACGCCTTCCACGTATGGAATATAAGGCAAGTTCTTATGCCGATAACCGAACAGAATGTGGACGCATGACACTCACGGATCACCTTTTAGTGACCTATTTTCACGCGGACATTTAGTGTGTTTTCTTTTAACACTGAACAAAAAACTAAGTAAAACAATGTACTAGGAACAATTTTTATGTCTTTGACATAAAAAGTGCCTCCTTGCACACCCCTCGCGCTCTACCCCGCTGCGCCAAGAACGGGAAAGTATCACCAGTTTAGAATTTTAGGTGTTCACGTACCAAATTCCCCCTTGTCACAAGTATTCTAAGCACACCCTACAAAAAATCCCTGCTCGACAGGCAGGAAAGTGGCACCCGCCTTAAAGAAGGCCGTAGCACGAGCATGCCGTGAAGCGTGAGTTCGCATCTTATCCTGGCAACCTTAAAACTAACACAGACAGAAAAAAAGACAGTATACAAAAGACAAGAGCTCTCACAATGAAAAATACAATTCAACTGCTCTGATACTACGCATCTGTCACACACAAGACGCAGAGTACAAGGACAACGAGCGTTTTCTATCAACCAAGGTGTCTCTACGTCAGACCGGCAGCGCGCTCAACGGCGACGTGGGTGCAGGCTAACGTGCGAGCATATATGCCGCCGTCCTACCTTGTCCACCCTGGGGGGCGTAGCCAGGTCGGCACCGCCGGAGACCCTGAATCCCCAGGGCTGGCCGGGCTCTTCACGCTTGAGGATGATGAGGAATGGCCTCTGGAACGCCATGGTCTCGCTCAGAGATGAACGCGTTGCCAGTCGTTCCTCTGCTGCCTGCTCTTTTCTCGTCGTCGCTGCTGACGCGGCAAACTCTGACGCGAGGGAGGGGGCGAGTCGCGCCTTCTTTTTGAGAAGTTCGAAGCTTCCGCAAGCAAAGAGATCACGTGGTCAGAGAAGTGACCACTGCTTCGTGCCGAAACGTCCCTCGTCGGAGTGCGTGCGTCTTGCTTCGTCGGTCGGCGGCTGTTCGGAAAAAGGGTTCGAGAGCGCTAGCCTCAGCGCGCGCCGTAGTTTTTCGACTTGGGGCCTCGGGTTCGTCTGTCCGTTTTTAGAGGGATGACGCCCGGGCGCAGGCTTTCCCACCCCTCTTCCACCCCCCCTTCCCGCGGCCACGTCGAGAGCCTGCCAAAAAGGTGTTGGCGTGTGTTTTGTGCGCGCGCCGCATCCATTCCGCTTCTTTTTTTTTTCCTTTTCCTCGAGTTTTTTTTTCTCCCCCCTGTAGGTTGACTGTATAGCCTTGGCTCGCTGATCACCGCCGTGGTGCGCAAGCGCGTGCGAGCGCGGAGTTGTTGCCTTGGGTGCCGGCCACGCGGACGTCTTATTTGTGGAGGGAAAGCTTGGAACGCACGGCCTATAAACAAAACGCGAGTCGCCGCGTGGGGCTGCGCGCTCGTGAGTGTGCGCGTGTGTGTCCAGGGAGATTGCAGCGTTCTGTTCGAAAAACATTGCTCCCTCATCTCGCAACCTGCTTCTCCGTACGCTGGTTTAGTTGTACTTTTCATTCCTCGCGGTATTATTCAGATTCCGACAGCGCGATTGGTCGGTCCGTGGGCGCGAGCTGCCCAATCAGTGCGCGGCAAACGCTCTCGACGGCGCAGCTAAAGGCCTCAATTTAACCCCAGCGATAGTGAAACAGTCGCATATGACGGCGGCGTTCGAAGCACTTTAGACTGGTAATGTATGTCTTCCTGTAGCCGGCTTCGTTTCTCTTGTAAACGCACGACAGTCTTTCCTTTCAGAATACAAGAGACAAAAAGAAAGAATGAAAGAAGAAAGGACCTTTCTGAAGCTGTCTCTTGAAAAGCGTACATGACACGATGTTCCAGTAAAACTAATTTAGTGAATGATTAGTTTAAACTACAATGCAAAAGTATCGAAAGGTGGGCTAGTTGGTAATTAATACTTCTTCTGAAATTTCTGAATCGTATCACATTTCCAGGAATGCAGACCAGTGTATAAGCCATCCTTCATTATCACTACATGACTGTGAATTTAACATTGATAGTTCTTAGACTACTGCCTCGATAAAGTGCGTCGCACGCTGCTCGCGCTGTACTCTTTTTCTTTTTCTTTTTGACATGCGCACCTTTGTGTATAAATGTGTCTTTCTAATGTGTGAATAAACCAGTTGTTAGTGAGCGCTCGTGTTCTGTGGTTCTTCCTTCGTCTGTTGTTTGTTCCCGCGCTCCCAGTAAGCTGAAGAAGTATAGTTTAAACTAGCAAGTCCGTATTACATAGCTGGCTCCCGTTCGTTCGCGGAAACGCTACACGCTCGGGCGTACAGCTAGAGCGGTGACCGGACCCAGGCTGGCCCAAAAGGCAGGGCCGGACTCGGGACTTCGGTCTCGGATCGCGGCCGGGCCTCAGTCGGGCCCGTAATAGGCCCGGGCAAGCTATTTAAAACTACACATAACTGCATGAGCTCTAAAGACTGAAGTCACGCGAAAATTTTCGGCCAGTGGCGCCAGCTGTTTTCTGAGGAAGCCTGGGCAGGGAAGCACCGCATCAATAAATTGCACAGAATAGTGCAGCGACGTTCTTGGATCAATGAGGAAATGGAACCAGTGGTAACCGGCGCCCGCTATATGCTCCGCTCATTTCTCTTCGCGAAAACGGAAAACGCTGTCCAACGTTGTTCCCGTGTTAATAAGTCATAGCGCTATAAGACGACATCTAGACGGGCGACCCTCTGGCGTTCAAACAGAGGTGGCTCGGTGAACGTGACAGCGGCCCCGCCTGTCAAAATGAGCCACGAGGGTGTGGCAGCGAAGCACAAAATTATAGACAGGCAAAACGTCACAAAGTCGGGAAAAAAAATGACTGAGAAATGCAGTGGCGTTGGAGCGATGTGAAGCTATTTGAATTGTGGAATTAAGACCTGCTAAAATTTTTGGATTGCCTTTAGTGGCCCAAAGTATCGTTCACAACCACCAAGAGGAACGAAAGGAAAGAACTTCAGTACAACATGGTTACTTTGTTTTCAAGGGCGGTAGACGTGCCTAAAGTCACAGTCGTTAACAATACTGTATTGCTGAACAAAAATCGGCAGTATTCGGTGATGTCTCGCTTTGCATTGGCTCGTGTGTGATGGTTGTAACGCAAAAACAAAAACGACGCAAATCGTAAGTGCTAAACGGGTCCTGAGAGTATCGAAATAAAGTACCAGCAAATAAATTCTCGAACATTCATCCACTATTGAGTTGCTTGCTAGGGCGACTCGAGTAAATTGTCGTAGTTTATCGTAAAACAAATTCCAAATAATTACGTCTACAGATAAGTTTTTGTGCCCACCGTTCTTGGTGAATACTTTTAGTCAACGCGGATGGCATCGTTGGTGAAAAAATATGTAGATAACACAGCAGAATGCATAAAAATGTTCTAAGTTTAGTATTTATGGATATTTTCCCAATTTGTGTACAGCTCACCCGTCGTTTTCTTTTCTAATAGGATAACACGGTTTACTCGGAAGTCAACGTGAACAAGAAACATATCACCGACGTGAAGAAAATTTAAAACAAAAAACACTAATCTGCCTACTCTAGAATGTGCACAAGCTCCACATATGATGAAGCGAAAGTAGAGAGAGTTCAAGTGTACTACTACTACGAAACACTGATGCCTGAAATTGTCGGCAAAAAAAAATGAAACTAATAAAATGATCTCTTCCGACCTGCGCACACAGCCAACATATAACCACTATGTTGAGTTCTTATTCTAATGATGATGATAATGATTACGATGACCCCCCACACGCACATAGCATTTATCAGCACTGGGGGATAGGTCATTAGCCTCTATGGGACATGGGCCATGAAACCGGTGATATGATGTAAAACTGATAAGACCAAGAAAAGTTCTCGTGGCTATTTCCTTCTTTTGTAGCAAAACCGCGTGCACGAGCACCTTGCCCCTTACACGATAGCTTCGAGAAGGCGACATGTGAGCGCGATTTTTAGTTGTACACAGGCGTCCATTGTTAAAGGGAACATCGGAGCGTGTGGCGGCTGCAACGAGTTTCGCGCAGGCGCAGTGCGCGCTGTGAGTCGTGCTCTTTCGTCGCCTGCTGCCGTCTGCTTCCGCGCTGCGAATCGTCGCGAAGCGAACCGCTGACGCGACGAAAGAGCACCGCGCACGGTGCTCACTGCGTCTGCGCAAATCTCGTTGCAGCCGACGGCCGGCGGTGGCGCCGAGCTGCCGCCACACGCTCTGATGTTCCCTTTAACAGTGGACGCCTGTGTATGTACATCTTCGTACAGAACCAAAAGGAAAAAAATGCACTTCATTCCATAGTCGAAGTCGCTGCGAAAAACAAACAGAAGTTTAACGACTTCCTTCAGGCCGCCAAATTAACACCGATAGAAGCGACACATTCAAAAACACGAGGAAT